>NC_056737.1:910968944-911268944 GCF_019279795.1 Protopterus annectens
ATACTGGCACACACTTCATAAGGGGTGGGGTGAATCACTAGACCACCAGTGATTACTCTTTAAAGTGCCCCTTAGTGACACTAAATTATTAAGGGGGTGGTGGAACCACTGGAGGGTAAGGACAGATACAGGGAGTGTGGTGTGTGTGTGTGTGTGTGTGTGTGTGTGTGTGTGTGTGTGTGTGTGTGTGTGTGTGTGTGTGTGTGTGTGTGTGTGTGTGTGTGTGTGTGTGTGTGTGTGTGTGTGTGTGTGTGTGTGTGTGGTTGTGAGAGTGCCTGGAGCAGGGATTCCACTACCTACATGAGCTGCAGGTTACTACCACAACATGCAAATCAGCCATAATGTGAACATCATGGTGGTAACTGTGATTTAGGAAACATGCAAATTAGCCAATAATGAGGTCTTTCCTCATTGTAGCTAACATTTTCCTGAATCACAACAGGGTGTTTCGCTAATGAAAGGCTGTTTTAGCATGAGCCATATGGCCCAAACTAGGAACTACAATAAATTCCTAGGAATATCTTGTCAGTCTGTTGGAATGTGAATCTTTATTCATCATATTCTTTTTGTTCAGTCTTTTCTACTCAACATCCTCTAGTTTATATATTTATAGAAGGAACTGTGTTCTGAATTCATATTTAAAGATTATGTTAGCTAGGATGTCCACTCTGGGTTAGTGATGAGTTAGTACAAGCAGCTTTTATCTCCCCCCAACACTTCTTCAGGGCTTTTGCAGCATGTTAAAGTACTGAGTGCAGTGGACTGCTGTACGATTTTAGGTTGCTGCTTGAGACAGTAAAACAAGTGTCTCTTAATGACATCAGTAGATTTATGAGCAAGAGGGAAAAACATGCAAAGGGAATGAAGGCAGTTTTGATTTTACCAGTCACTCAAATAACGGACGTGTGGGTGTCCTTAATTACCAGGTCAGTAGTACAGCAGCAGGAAGCAGTGTTGGAGCAACGCAACTGATTTAATACTATAATGATGAAGCTTCAGAGGATTAATACTAATTTTGCAGACTGCCTCGAGAAACTCACTGATAACGTTACTGAAATGGAACATGCACTAACTTCACACTGCAATCACTTGCTTGATTTAGACATTTCTCTGATGGATGTGTCACAGTGCATGGCAGCAACAGAGACAAGTTTAGTCCTAGTAGAATAACAACAGCTTGCAACTAAGGAAAGGAGTAGAAGAAGAAAAAAGTGCTGCTCCTAATGAATCCCAGACTTGCAATGGTCTGTGTCTGGAAAGATATGTCAATCAAAATGAATACAGCTTTATGACAGGGTTACAGGTGCACGTTATTTATTTTATTTTATTTGTCCTTTATTGACTTACTTGGTCCCACTAGGCTAGTAGCCTCTTTTTGTGGAAGACCTAAGGTGGTATTTATACTAAGGGAAATTTGGCTAGGGTATTGGGGAACTTCTCCTACTCTTGGTAGTTGGGGGAAGGCTTTGTGTGTTACACATCCTGACTTCCTGTTTTCTGTCTAGGTGCGGAGACAGCCAGGAGGAACATCGAGAAAACATGGCTGATTTAGCTTTTGCTTAAAATGGAGAGAAAGTTGCTGAAAATGTAGCTGAAATGGTAGAATCGCTACCAGAAGGTTTTTTTTCTGATAATGTAGGTACATAAAAAAACAGTCACATTGGAAGAAAAGGAGATTATAGCTGTCACTGAAGTAGATTCAGAAGAAAACATTCAGAGGAGATTACTTGAAGGAGAAGCAGTTACCTCTGAAAATGCATACCTCCAACTGGAGGGGGGTTGGCAGGATGCTTTTGGAAGAAATGGTAAACCAAAGTGAGCTAGAAAGTCCAGCAGCAATTTCATGGAGTGATATCGTGGAAAAAATAGAAGAAAAAGGAAAAGAAGAAGAGACTGTGCCAGAAAAAGTCCAGAGACAAAAACTTATGCACAAACTGTGGGAGAAGGAGCAAAGAAGAAAGAAGAAATAAAAGAAACAAAAAAGAAGTATACAATACTGAGTGGCACAGTGGTACAGCTGTTAATGTTGTCGCCTCACAGCAAGAGGTTCTCTGGTTCGATTCTCAGCTGGAGTGCCTTCTGTGTGGAGTTTGCATGTTCTCCCTGTGTTCACATGGGTTTCCTCCAGGTACTTGATTTTCATCCCACATTCCAAAGACACGCATCTGGAGCATTTCTCCTGATACCAAACCAGCCAAGTCTACAACTAGCAATGCTTCATTCTCTTTCTTCCCAGTTCCTACAGACACTATAAAAAACTACTACAGAAATTAAAACCTACTACACTTGCCATAAATAATTTACCCAGTGAATACATCAGAATTGCAGCTGTATCTATAGCCTTCCCAGTATCAGTCCTTATAAATAGATCCATTCTCAAAAACAAGGTCCCTCAACTGTGGAAGATTTCCCATGTAATCCCACTTCATAAAGGGGGACCTCCCACAGAACTGGCAAACTTTCGGCCAATTGCTATTCTTTCTAAGCTACTCGGAAGGTGGATTCATCTGTAGGTCATGAAATTCTTACCAACAAATAATCTTCTCACAAACGCTCAGCATGGATTTCGACCATCACATAGTACCACTACAGCTCTCTTATCCTTCACTAATACCATAAACCGTCACAGGAATAACAATTTTGTATCTGCCATCTTTCTAGACCCATCAAAAACTTTTGATATGGTCTCCCATTCCAAACTAATAGATGTACTAACTCAACTATCCTTCTCACCATCTGCCAAAGCATGGTTTCATAACTATTTATCTGGTCGTCAACAATCTGTTCTATGGCAGGGTCACCTATCTCCATGCCTTCCTTTATCCACTGGTGTCCCCAAGGATCTATCTTGGGCCCTCTCCTTTTCTTCCTCTTTACTAATAATCTGCACACAGCTACACCACATGGTTCTATAATACAGTCTGCAGATGATTCAACACTTATCTGTGACTAATAATCTGCACACAGCTACTCCACATGGTTCTATAATACAGTCTGCAGATGATTCAACACTTATCTGTGACTAATAATCTACACCCACCTACTCCACATGGTTCTATAATACAGTCTGCAGATGATTCAACACTGATCTGTGACTAATAATCTACACACAGTTACTCCACATGGCTCTATAATACAGTATGCAGATGATTCAACACTTATCTGTGACTAATAATCTACACAGCTACTCCACATGGTTCTATAATACAGTCTGCAGATGATTCAACACTTATCTGTGACTAATAATCTACACACAGCTACTCCACATGGTTCTATAATACAGTCTGCAGATGATTTAACACTTATCTGTGACTAATAATCTACACACAGCTACTCCACATGGTTCTATAATACAGTATGCAGATGATTCAACAATTATCTGTGACTAATAATCTACACACAGCTACTCCACATGGTTCTATAATACAGTCTGCAGATGATTCAACACTTATCTGTGACTAATAATCTACACAGCTACTCCACATGGTTCTATAATACAGTCTGCAGATGATTCAACACTTATCTGTGACTAATAATCTACACACAGCTACTCCACATGGTTATATAATACAGTCTGCAGATGATTCAACACTTATCTGTAACTAATAATCTACACACAGCTACTCCACATGGTTCTATAATACAGTATGCAGATGATTCAACACTTATCTGTGACTAATAATCTACACACAGCTACTCCACATGGTTCTATAATACAGTCTGCAGATGATTCAACACTTATCTGTGACTAATAATCTACTACACACAGCTACTCCATGTTCTTCTATAATACAGTCTGCAGATGATTCAACAATTATCTGTGACTAATAATCTGCACACAGCTACTCCACATGGTTCTATAATACAGTCTGCAGATGATTCAACACTTATCTGTGACTAATAATCTACACACAGCTACTCCACATGGTTCAATAATACAGTCTGCAGACGATTCAACACTTATCTGTGACTAATAATCTGCACACTCCACATGGTTCTATAATACAGTATGCAGATGATTCAACACTTATCTGTGACTAATAATCTACACACAGCTACTCCACATGGTTATATAATACAGTCTGCAGATGATTCAACACTTATCTGTAACTAATAATCTACACAGAGCTACTCCACATGGTTCTATAATACAGTCTGCAGATGATTCAACACTTATCTGTGACTAATAATCTACACACAGCTACTCCACATGGTTCAATAATACAGTCTGCAGATGATTCAACACTTATCTGTGACTAATAATCTGCACACAGCTACTCCACATGGTTCTATAATACAGTATGCAGATGATTCAACACTTATCTGTGACTAATAATCTACACACAGCTACTCCACATGGTTCTATAATACAGTCTGCAGATGATTCAACACTTATCTGTGACTAATAATCTACACACAGCTACTCCACATGGTTCTATAATACAGTCTGTAGATGATTTAACACTTATCTGTGACTAATAATCTACACACATCTACTCCACATGGTTCTATAATACAGTCTGCAGATGATCCAACACTTATCTGTGACTAATAATCTACACACAGCTACTCCACATGGTTCTATAATACAGTATGCAGATGATTCAACACTTATCTGTGACTAATAATCTACACACAGCTACTCAACATGGTTCTATAATACAGTATGCAGATGATGCAACACTTACCTGTGACTAATAATCTACACACAGCTACTCCACATGGCTCTATAATACAGTATGCAGATGATTCAACACTTATCTGTGACTAATAATCTACACACAGCTACTCCACATGGTTCTATAATACAGTCTGCAGATGATTCAGCACTGATCTGTGACTAATAATCTACACACAGTTACTCCACATGGTTCAATAATACAGTATGCAGATGATTCAACACTTATCTGTGCTGCCACTTCTCTATCAACTCTTCATTCTCAAACACAGGAATCTTTCACTTCTGTTGAAACACGGTTAGCCAATGCCCGTCTAATCCTGAACCCAAAACAAAACTAAATTATTACTCTTCCAACCTAACAAGACATTTTTCTCCTGTCCAACATTTAACATGATAGCCAAAGATAATAGTGTGATCTCCCCGACAAGCCATACAAAGCTTCTTGGAGTGGAAATAGACAATATCCCAAAATTTGACTTGCATGTCTCCCTAACTATAAAAAAGGTCCATAAGAAACTTGGAAGTCTATATAGGCACAAAAGGTTCCTGACCATAATGGCCAAAATTACATTAGCACAAACCCATCTGCTCTCCACTCTACTATATGCCTCTCCAATTTTAACTAATCTAAGGAAAACTGACTTCTCTAAGCTAAAACCATGTTATAATAAAATGAAGTTTGCATCTGATTGCCCATATAGAAGATATCATTGTACAGCTTTAAGGATATTACACTGTCTTGAGCTTCCCAAAATTATTCTTTATAAACAACTCTCTCTAACTCACAGAATTGTAATACAACCAACCAGAACCCCTGCACTACAAAATCTCATCCTTCCTTACAGTTCCAGCAGGCCACTTCATTCTAACAATAAGAACTTGCTCACCATTTCCAAGACCAACAACACTGCAGGAGAATCTTTATTTTCCTGCAATATATCTTGTATATGGAACTCCCTTCCTAACTCCATTCTCTCAGTCTCATCCAGTAAACACTTTAAGCCATCACTTTATGCTTATCTAAAAAATAAGTGGCGATCTTCCTGTACTAACCCCTAGTGAATGCTCTGATGCATCACAGTATAACCCCACCATATCCAACTTCTTCCCCTGTGTTTAATCTTTTATTCCTACTGGCCTGTCTTAGCCTTATATCTTGACATAAGTCATACCTGCAAATAGTACTAGCTATGTTCAAAGCCTAGGTTTTGTTGTCAAGATGTAACAAATTTGTATGTTCTTATGTATACTACATTTTGTTTACTGCATACTTTACTGATTATTGTAATGTGTGCATGAAAATTTACTGTTACTCATGGAGCCTTGCTCCCTGGGCCTCCGCTGAAAAAAGACCTGTGTCCAGTCGGACTTTCCCAGTAAACAAATGTTAAATAAATAAATAAATAAATACATAAATAAATAAATAAATAAATAAATAATAAATGTATCCATGGTCAGAATATGTGGTGCAAGCGTTTTATAGACAAAAAAAAAGAATAATGATCCAGTTTAAAACTGAAGTTGAAGCAAAAGAACCAAAAGAACATTTGTCAACTATCTGTAAAGAAGTAATGGACAGTATAAAAATGTATGATGAAAGAGGACTATGGACTGAAGGATGGGAATGTGAAGTAATACTAAAAATGGAAAATGATAATGTTATGCATGTACTTAGTATTATTAATGTTCATTGTAATAGGGGTTTTGTGAAATACAAGGGTCAACCAAAGACTTGTTATTTTGTGGAAAAAAATGATAATTTAATCAGTGAATGTGATTAAAAAAGATGTTATTTATGTGGTAAAACAGTGCGTAATGCAAACAAATGTGATTTAAAGTGCAGAAAATGTGGCAATACTGGTCATTCATGGCTAGAATTTGAAATGAATGTGCAATAAAATGAAAATGAATTTATACAGAAGAAAGATAGAAAAACGTGTTATACAAGAAAATGTACAAAAAGATATGACTGATAAAGAGCTTATACATGAAGTTAAAGAAAGTAACAAGGAAAAAGAAACAGAGGAAACAAACAAGGAAGAAGCTGATTGGCACACAGTAAGAAATAAAAAGAATTCTATAGGGAAAACAGTTAAAGAAAGGAAAAGAAAATTCAAAAATATAATGCTTAGAGAAAATAAGAAAGGAAATGAGTAAACATTTTGTTCTACTAACTGTTCTTAAAAGTTGAAAATATTTTGTTCTACTAACTGTTCTTAAAAGTTGAAAATATTAGCTTTAAATGTGAACAGTATGAAAAATATTAAGAGTGGGTTGGGTATATTACAATGGTGTACTGCAGTAGATGCACATATTGTTGTTTCAGAAAATATCAGATTATTAACAGAGGAAGAAAGAACACAAACTGAAAAACTTTGGAATGGTGTGGTAGTTTGGAACATGGGGAAAGAAACATGCTTGGGCATATGTATATTATGTCAAGAAAGCATTAAAATATTAGATGTAACCAAAGTGGAACTTGAATGAATTATGGAAATAGACTTGAGATGGAAAAAATATGTGCATAGAATTATAGCATTGTATGCATATGTAACAAAAAAGGGAGAGAAAGGATGTTTAAAACTATTCTTGAATATGTTTGTATAAATATAGACATTATGGTGATGGGTGATTTCAACTGTAATTTAAGAAAAATAAGAGCAATTGTGATGTTAAAATGGTTAAAGAAATTATGAGAAGTGGAAAGTTAAGTGTATGGGAGAATAACCACTGGACCTACAACAAGAATGATAGTAGGGCAGAAATTGATTCTTTTTTAAAAGTTATAAAAAAAATAATTAAGTATGCTGAATTTTCAGACCATGTGGCTATGTGGGTTAAAGTACAGGAAAATGAAGAATATATAAGAAAAGAAAAAGGAATAAAGAGAATTAATGAAAAGGAATTAGATTTAGAAGAGAAAAAACAACATATGGAAATATGGAAAAATCATATGAATATGAGAGAATTTTATGAAAATTGGACTCTTTGGTGGCTTAATTTTAAAGAGAAATATAAAAAAAGTATTTTTGAATGTATATGGAAGAAAAGAAGAAAAGAAAAAGAGAGCTATAAGATATTAAGTCAAGAAACATTTAGAGACTTAGTAGAGAAGAAAAAATTCCTTTTATGAAAAAGAAATATATAAAATGAATCAAATCTCAAGCACTCTACCAATAGATATAAATAAAAATGTGTGGGTCAAATCTGTCTCCAAGACATGTTTAGAAAGGGCACTATTCTGGCTGCCCTTACTAATATGGTAAATGTGTTCTTTTATGCAATCCCACAAGGCTCTATCTGTTTTTCCAACATAAAATTTAGCACACACTGTGCAAGAAGCTAAATAAATTATATATTCTGAACTACAGGTTGCATATATATTAAATGTATATTCTTTCTTTTGATCAGGATGTAAAAACATGTTAGTAGATTTCTATACTTGCAAGCAGCACATTTGCCACAGGGAAATGTTCTCTTATCTACTCTCTCAATTCTATAAGTTTTAGGGTACCAAGATGGTTCTTAAGGGATGTCATCTTTTTATATATAAACCTTGGTTTGGTATCTAAAATTCCCATAAGACTTTCATCAGTAATTAAAATGTTCCAGTGTCTCTCAATAACTCCCTGGTACCTGTAATGTAAAGAAAACGAACACTGGCCTGTGAAACTGGATACAAAGTTTAATTAGTGCTTTCATCTGTTGTTACACTTGACTTCTTCAAATCAAAACAGGAATTATTCATACATCACTTCCTTTTAAAGCCAGGCAAAGTCACATATCATTAAAGCAAAATGCACCTAAAAATCACTGTTGTTTTAGTTGTTATTATACATAGCTAAATTTCACCTTATAAAATACATTAAAACCATATTTCTTTATTTGCATATTGCATATAGCCCATCAGCCCCCATCTCAAAATTAAAATAAAGTACAATCCAAAATACATTTCCACAAAAATAAATCATGTACTTAAAATAAGCAAATGTTACTGTGTTGCCACAGAAATATATACGTGTGCACCCCCCCCAAAAATAAAGTTCAGCTTTTAATTTTAAATAGCTGGAGAGAGAAACTACATCATTCAGTCCGGGTGGGTAAGTGGCATCCACTCTAAGTTGCCACATGAATTCTTTGAATTCATGAAACAATTCTTTCGGTCCCCTCTACTATCAGGTACTACTTGATCAATGGCTACAAATTTAAACTTGTGATCTGGTTTCAAGATAGTATGTACAGACACTACTTTCTTTTCATTACCCTTCCTGATGTCATAAATATGTTGATAAATAAGAACTTTGAATGCTTTCTTAGTCTTCCCTATGTAAATACTTTCACAGACTTGACATAGGGCAACATATACAGCATGTGTACTGTTACAGTTCAACTTGAAATTTAGTTGAACTGTACCATACCTTAGAATAAAAACTTTTTCTGTTTCTAATACATTGCACATTGGTTACAGTGTCCACATTTTAACATCTTACCTTTCTTATAGTGTTTATTCCCCTCTTTATTTCTTTCCAACAAATCTTTAACACATGCATATTTTTGTATATGACACATGGTCTTTCACCAACATTTTTAAGGACCTCTTTGTCACTTTTAAATATAAACCAATTATTTTTTAAAATATCTTTTATGTCATAAAACTGCAAGTTGTACGTCAGAATAAAGGCCCTGTTAAACTCGTTTTTGTTCCTTGACCCTGCATCGACCTTTTTATTACTGCTGTTGTCCCTTTCCTCTGAGCCTAACAGTGGAAAAAAGTGTCCTTTAACTCTCTATTTTGTAACTTCACACAAAACCAGTTCAATGAAACTCTTGGGGTATCCCCACCTTAGTAGCATACCCCTTAACTTTTCCCTTTCTTCAATATACATTTCTAGGTCACTAACCATCTGTAACTATGATCTTTTGAAAGTCAGGGTGCCAACTTTCAAAATGTAAGAGAGTGTTAGAATATGTGGGCTTTCTGTAAATGGTGGTAATAAACTTTTTCAGTGAATCATCTTTGGTTATAAGGATGTCCAAAAAAATTCATTTTATTACTGTGTTGTTCCGTAGTAAAGCTCAAAAAAGAAGTGTTCCTATTTAGCTATTCAAAAAACTGATTCAGCTCTAACTCATTTCCTCCCCAAAAATAAGTATATCATCAACAAATCTTCCATAAAACAAACATTCTTTAAACCATTGGCAAGTAAACACTTGAGTCAACTCCCATTAAGCAAGTACAATATTTGAAAACAGGGGGCCAGATGCCACCCCCACCCCCCATCGTTACATCTGTAGTTTGCTTAAAAATCTGATTCTCAAAAATAATAAAGTTATTGAGCACTGTTTCCATAAGGGTCCTAAACATAAGTATTCTACTGTGGCTAAAGTTGGTTTGTTTACATAGAAAGTCGTAGAACATATCAAGTCCTTCTTCATGTGGTATAACGCTAAACAAATATTTAATGTCTAGTTACTATTATCAGCTTTTCCCTTTATAAATCTTGTTTTATTTTCTTTAAACAGTCCCAGGAATCCTTCAATATATGTTTAAATTCTGATAAAATTGTGTTCAAGTGAAAATCAATAAACTTAGCTAAAGTGGTTGTTTTTGATGCCTTTGCATCTACAATAGGTCTCAAAGGTGGGTTGGCGGTGCTTTTGTGCATTTTGGAGATTCCAAATATAGTTGGAACTTTAGGATATGTCTGAATTAAATAATTATATTCCTCCCTAGTTATTTGAACATTTAATAATAAATCATTTAATATAACAACAACATTCTTGTATGCTATATGTAGCTAATTTAACAACACTTCTTCATAACCATCACTATATAGAATCCCCAGCATCTTCTCAATATACATGCATTGGTCCATTACCACCAGCCTCCCACCTTTGTCGGGTTTCATAACCCTTATAGACCTGTTTGTTATTATACTGTGCAAAGGTTTTGTCTCTGCTTCTGTTAAATTAAATATATCAGTCCGTTTTGTTATTAATAACATTGACTTGATGTCATTACTACATACATTTTCAAATAGTTGAACTGTGGGGTGGTGTGGGGGGTTAAACACACTCCTTCTTTTGTAGCTCCATGGGGGGTTAGATAGTACATTACCTTGAAAATAACAATTTAGATTTAATTTTCTTGTATACAATTTCAAATCAAGTAGGCATCTGTCAATCTTGGCATTAGATATAGGTACACAATTAATACCCTTCTCAAATAATGTTGCCCATTCATTAGTGACAGCCTGACTACTGTAATTGTATATATTAAAGTCTTTATAGTCATTTTCAATAATAGTACAAGCAACATCATCTGTGTTCATAATGCAAACAACATCTTTTGTATTGTCATTATGGTTCAAAACATTTACTGGTACATTCTCCCTCCCCTGCCACCCTCCCTCTCACTGAATACACAGTTCTTTGTCCATAATAATTGCCACCATTCCTGGTGTTGTTCCAGTCTCTGTTGGACACCTGTTGCCTCTGGTTTCAGATCCTCTCGGACCTCCTGGGGAGGCTCCTCTAAAGGGACAGCCTCCTCTTCTTGTTGCGCTTTTGAGAATGTTCACACTGATTCATTTGAGATTCATTAAGATGATGTTGCTTGTACTATTATTGAAAATAAGTACAAAGACTTTAGTTTATACAATTACAGTAGTCAGGCTGTCACTAATGAATGGACAACATTATTTGAAAAGGGTATTAATAATGCACCTATTGTCCTGAAATTCATCAACTCAAATGCCCTGGATCAGCTGGTAAACTCCCCTACCAGAGGTGAAAACATATTGGACCTGGTCATCACCAACATGGGCGACAGGTGTTCCTCACTGGAGGTCAGCCTGTTACTGGTTAGATCAGACCATAAACTAATCACTCTGGATGTCCGCACCCCATCACCACCCACCCAACAAAGGAAACCACAGAAACAACTTTTCTAAAGCAAGCTTCACCTTACTTAAGACAGAGGTGGTAAGTTTCACAGCCCCCACGCTAAAGGATAATGCTTCCCAAGATGCAGAAACCTTTACAAATGCACTCTATGAGCACCTACAAGGATGCATGGATCATGCCATCCCTAGCAAAAACCAAGACTCACTCCTCTAAGAGTAGGAAACTAATTTGGTGGACCTCTGTAATAAACAGGTTACACAATAGCCGGAGGAAACTAGTTCAGAAAAAAAGCAAATCCCAAGAAGGAAAGACATCCATGATCAGTATCAGTAAGAAACTAAGGTCCCCTCATGAAATCATCCAAGGCTAACTTCAAAAGAAAAATAGCCAAGGATTCAAAGATAACCACAAAGCCTTCTTTAGCTATGTTAAGAATCTAAGTGGCAGCTCGCAGATATGCACTGAACTAGTGCGAAATAGCATAAAATATACTGAGCCTACTGATATTGGCAACATCCTGGCAGATAGATTCAGTGCAAACCTGACCCCCCGCTCACCTCCAAAAGGGCCCACAACAATACCGGAAAAGCATAGTGTCCCAAAAATCACAGAAGCACAGGTGAAAACAGCACTTTCAAAAGCCAAAAGCACAGCGTCAGTGGGACCAGATGGTGTCCCAAGCTGCGTCTTGCACGAACTACAGAACGAACTAACCCCCCCACCTAAACACGCTGTTCAACCTCAGCCTCTACACAGGCTACATGCCCATAGAATAGTGCACAGCAACGGTTATCCCTCTCCACAAAGGAGGGGCCACAACTGACGCTGGTAACTATCGTCCCATAAGCCTGACTAGCCTGGTCTGCAAGGCTATGGAGCGCATCATCATGGAACTCATTAGCAAAGACATTGGGAACCTCCAAACACTTGACCTGACCCAGTTCGGCTTTGTTAAGAGCAGATCATGCCTACTAAACCTGGTTGACTTCTTTGAGACAGTCACCAAGGCCATAGATGAGGGAAAGGTAGTTCACACAGCCTACCTTGACCTCGCCAAGGCTTTTGACACCATTCCCCACTCAGGTATTACAGAAAAATTCACCAGCCTGAACATAAATCCCTACGTCACGAGATGGGTTGCCAATTGGCTTACAGATAGAACTCACACTGTAAGAATAGTGGGCTCCAGGTCTGACTCTAAGCCAGTCACAAGTGGTGTCCCACAAGGCTCAGTCCTGGGACCCCTACTGTTTGGCATATACTTCTCAGAAGTACAGGCAAACACAGGAGGACTATGGCTAACTAAGTTCACCGATGACTGCAAACCTGATGTCAAAGTCATGGCCTCAAGCTAAATGCCAAAAAGTGCATGGTCATCCCATTTGGGAAAAACAAAACACCCATGAATTACAACATAGGTGGCAGCCCCCTTAATATAGAAGAGGTAATAAGAGATCTGGGGACCCAGGTAGATAGTAATCTCTCCTTTGACAATCATATTGCCAAAGTAGTTAGGAAATCCTTCTATGTGGCCCATCTAATTACTAAAGGGTTCGCATCTAGAAATAAAGAGGTTATAGTGCCCCTCTACTCATCACTCATTAGACCCATCATAGAGTACAATGCCCCATTTGGGGATGTACCTCACAAAACACTTCCAACAGCTGGAAAGACCACAAAAGTACCTCACCAAGAGGATTACTGGCCTCAAACATATGTCCTATGCAGCCCGACTGAAAAAACTCTGGCTGTACTCAGTGGCATATTGATTACTCAGAGGTGATCTCTGCCTAACTTACAAAGCCATGTCCAACTCAGAAATGATGGACATGCTCCACCTAAAGAAATCCAAGTCACTGCGAGCTATGTGCTCTAGTAAACTAAACCTCGCCACAACAATAAATAGAACATGCTGGAGGTATAGATTCCTGTCACAGAGACTCCCCATGCTTTGTTACAAAATTCCAAATTACATCAGGCAGAGTCCCTCACTAACACTCTTCAAGAGAAACCTTGGCGAGCGGATGGGTAACAGAAAATACACCCCTGGGATTACTTCATTGGCTCTGCTTGACAGAGGATCAGGTAATCAATCAATCAATGGGGCGGTGAAAGCCGACACACTCTGGCTAGGCTTATAAATGCCCTTGGGCAGATAGCCTAATACCTACCTATGAACCTATGAATCTATGAGAGTTAAAGGACACTTTTTTCCACTGTTAAGGTCAGCGGAAAGGGACCACAGCAGTAATAAAAAGGTCGATGTGGGGTCAAGGAACACAAACAAGTTTAACAGGGCCTTTATTCTGAAGTACAACTTGCAGTTTTATGACATAAAATATATTTAAAAAAATAATTGGTTTATATTTAAAAGTGACAAAGAGGTCCTTAAAAATGTTGGTGACAAACCATGTGTCATATAAAAAAAGATGCATGTGTCAAAAAATTGTTGGAAAGAAATAAAGAGTGGAATAAACACTATAAGAAAGGTAAGATGTTAAAATGTGGACACTGTAACCAATGTGCCAATGTATTAGAAACAGAAAAAGTTTTTATTTTAAGGTATAGTACAGTTCAACTAAATTCCAAGTTGAAATGTAACAGTATACATGTTGTATATGTCGCATTATGTCAAGGCTGTGAATGTTTTTACATAGGGAAGACTAAGAAAGCGTTTAAAGTTCGTATTTACCAACATATGTATGACATCAGGAAGGGTAATGAAAAGAATGTATTGGCTGTACATACTATTTTGAACCCAGATCACAAGTTTAAATTTGTAGCCAGTGATCAAGTAGTACCTGATAGTAGGAGGGGACCAAAGGAATTGTTTCTAGAATTCAAAGAATTCATGTGGCAACTTAGAGTGGATGTCACTAACCCTCCCGGACTGGATGATGTAGTTTCTCTCTCCAGCTATTTAAAATTAAAAGCTGAACTTTATTGGGGTGGGGCACAGATGTATATTTCTGTGGCAATACAGTAACATTTTCTAATTTTAAGTACATGATTTATTTTTGTGGAAATGTATTTTGGATTGTACTTTATTTTAATTTTGAGATGGGTGCTGATGGCCTATATGCAGTATGTAAATAAAGAAGCATGGTTTTAATGCATTTTATAAAATGAAATTTATCTATGTATATTAACAATTAAAACAACAGTGATTTTTAGGTGCATTTTGCTTTAATGACCTGTGACTTTGCTTGGCTTTAAAATGAAGTGATGTATGAACAATTCCTGTTTTAATCTGAAGAAGTCAACTGCAACAATAGATGAAAGTGGTAATTAAACTTTGTATCCAGTTTCACCGACCAGTGTTCATTTTCTTTACATTACTGGTTTTATCTGTGGTTGTTGGCTAACTCTCTGGTACCCTAACGTTATCACTTGCATAAAACATGGGTATTCTCAACTTCATACCCTTACTGAAATCTTGTGGTACTACTGCCTCTTTTAACTTAGTTATTTGGTTAGAAAAACAGGGTTTGGCACTGGTATCTCTCACTTTCCTTACAGCTTCAATATGTTCAACAATTTCTTTGTTCTGTTAGCCTCTCTCTGTGAATGCTTTTCTCATGTTATTAGTATGATGTTGGTAATCACTTTCAAGTACACTTAACCTGGACATCTTAAATGTCTGACTGCGGATTACATTCTTAACAATGTGTGGTGGGTGCATACTTCCCCTATGAAGAAGATGGTTACGACAGCACCGTTTTCTGAACACATTTGTATAAATGCCATCACCATTCTTTCTTATGTTCACATCTAGAAAATGTATACTTGTAGTAGATGTTTCAGAAGAAAACTGTAAATATGTTGTATTACTATTAATATAGTCCATAAAGTCATGGAACTGTTCACTGGACCCATTCCACAAAATAAATAAATCATCCGCAAATCTGCGATAAAATGAAATAAACTCTTTATATGTACTATTGATTACAAATTCCTGTTCCCAGGTCACCATGACAGCATTGCCATAGCTATGGGCTTAAGATGTGCCCACAGCTACACCATGCTTCTGCCAATAAAGTTTATTGTCAAATAAAAACACATTATTCACTAATACCATGTCTAATAGCACTAAAATTAATTTGATTTACTTTCATCAAAATTAGAAAAGGCATACAAAAACATTTTAACACAAATAATAACCATGTCATTAGGATTTATAGTAAATAGAGAAGATATATCCATTGTAACTAGCAAAAATGTGCTTTGTGAGCTGCAAGTATAATCATATAAGTCTTCTAAAAACTGCTTAATATCTCTTAACACATGTGGAATAGTATTAAGAATAGGTCTTTGCTGTTTTTCAAGAAAAATAAATATTGGTTCAGTGCACCATTCATGAACTGCAACTATGGGTCTAAAAGGGGGGTGCACAGGGTCTTTATGCAGCTTAGGAAGGCCATTGATGGCAGGAATTAGGAGATATGCAGCAAAAATTAATCATGCAAACTTTTATCTATGAGACCAGATTTAAACAGCCTGTTTAACACATCATATACACTCTGAATCATACTGTCTACGTCTGTTATTAACATTTTCATAAAATGTTTGATCAGCCATCATATTCAATATATCTGTTTTGTATCTAACACTGTCATAAATTACAATTGGACCCCCTTTATCAGCAGGTCTCACAATGATGTTGGCATTGTTTTCAAGTTCTTTCAGTGCTAAATACTCAGCTTTTGACAAATTATACTTGTTCTTATTCTTCTGCCCAACATCAACTTTATAAAAATCTTCTATAAATAATTTCCCAAATGCATTTAATATTGGAGTAAGCAGAGGCACATAAGTGCTTGGTTTCTTAAAACACATCTCACTATTACATTTACCATTATCTTCTTTAAATAACAGTTTCAACATCAAACTGTGTGTGAATGTCTTTAAGTCTAAAATTACCTCAGTAAGATCTGTGTTCTGCATTGGAATAAATGACAAACATCTGTTCAACAATGAAATTTCAGAATCAGTTAAAACATGTGAAGACAAGTTCCAAATTAAAGATTCTTGTTCAAGACCCATACTTTCTTCAAAGTGGGTGTTCCTGCTGCTTCGCTTTCTGTTTTCCTCTTGAAGCAGTTCCTGCTTCTGGAGATAGATTTGACACACACATTTTTATTTATAGCTATTGGTAGAGTGTTTGAGAGTGCCAGATGTGGTGATATTAGAAATACTACTGAACAACTGGAAGCCAAATGGATAATCAGGCTCAGAAGCGACTATGGGCATGGGCTGAATGACAGGGTGCCCATTAAACCTAAATTAAAGAGTAGGCACTTACGCAGATGAAGTAGCAGTACTTTGTATAGAGTATCTGTGTAGCTACTGTTTTAAAATGAGTTTATACTCATATTAGATATATTGTTTTTATTCATTTTACATGTTTTAGTGTGCATAATGCTATGTATTGTTAGGACTGTGTCCCTTTTAGAGTTAAGTGAAATGGATCATGTGACTTGTTTATTAGAGTATTTAATGCAGCCTTTTTTATTCCTGTTTGTATCTGATGAAGCAGTTTAACCTGCGAAGGTGCTCATACCTTTGTGAATAAAGCGATTGAAGAACTAGAGCAGTCTGCCATTTTTGGGTTCACCTGTGTACTTGGAAGTAAAATCTGTTTGTGAAAGAAACTATGTGAAACTAAATGTAAATCGCTGGATTGGGGAAGAAATAAAAATAGAATATGGAATAAAGCAGGGCTGCCCAGCTAGTAGTGTAATTTTATCATTAGTTATGAATGTAATAGTGAAAGAAATTAATAAAATGTCCAGTAGTGGTGGATACAAAATGATGAAGGAAGTACAGTTGCCAACAATATATAATTATGCAGATGATATTGTATTAATTGTCAAAAATAAAGTATGGATGGAAAAAGTAAATGAAAAATTAAGTATAAATTAAAAAAAAAATAGTTTAAGTATAAAAGAGAAAAGTAAAGGGTTTGGTTTTGAAGGTATGATAGTAGGCATTGAGTTCAGTGAAAATATATATAGATATATTGGGAATAATATTTGGAAGGAATTAATACAGTCAACAGCAATGGGATAATGTACTCAAAGAAGTAAAGAATATGACTAATATTTGGAAATCATATAGATTTTCATATAGAAAAAAAGCACACTTGTTGAACACTATGATAAAAGGAAAATGCTTATGTTTCTAACATCTATATGATTTCTATCAAGTATGAAAAGGAACTAATGATGATTATATTTTCTTTTATGTGGGGCTCTAGACTGAATCCAGTCAAGAGAGGGATTTTATATATGGAAGAAGCGCTAAGAGGCTTGGGTTTAATAAACCCAATAGTATATGCAGCATCTTTAATTTTATATAAGGTATTAAAGGGAATTATGAAGGAAAAGAAAAACTTGATAGAAATGATACCATATTATAAATACAAGGAACTGTGGGAAGGAATGGAAGTTAAAAAAAAATAAGTAAAAGCATTGTGAATGAAGAAATGAAAGTGTATCAAAAGAAAATTGTGTTATGGATAATAAAAAGGAATATATGTGAGAAAAATAGAAAGGAATTATACTTAAATATTATAAAAGCATTTAATTGCATTGATCCATGGAAAGATTTAAAAACAGAGAAGATAAAAGCTATAATGATGACATATAATAGCTATAAAAAGATTAAAGAATGTAATGATTTTACGGTGCAGAGGTGCCAGCTCGATGCCCAACCTTCAATGAAGGCACGCCCATTCACGCATGTTTTTTGAATGCCACTCAACCGCGGGGAGGACATGCAGACTCCACACAGAAGGCACTCCAGCCGAGAATCGAACGGGAGAACCTCTTGCTGTGAGGCAACAATGCTATCGCTGCACCACCGTGGATCAACAAATGAAAAAAAAATGCTCTGTTAACATGAGTAAAATTCAATGGTGAAAATGCTATTTTTCATTAAAAAAAAAAAACAACACTACTTATTCTGGGATCTGTAATGATCTATAATACAGAAAAGTGGATTCTTTATTCATTTTTATTGATAATCTAAAAACAAATCAGGTTTGCTTTGATATGTGAAGTGAATCAAGCTTCTGTGGCATGTAGTTGTGATGTTGTAGCGATATCTGCCAGGAAAGTTTTACAGCCTGAAGAAAACTACTTCAGGCATGAGAAATTCCATAATTAAATGCAACATAAAAAAGAAGCATTTAGTGTCCAGATGGCTTTATTTCAGACTGCATATATATGTACAGTACATAGTAAAACATACATTTTTATATATAGCAAACATACATTTTTATATATAGCAAAGTTGATTGAATAAAGATGCATCATCCATGAGATACAGTCAAAAACATCCTTTACTGAACTGCATAAAATAGATAAGTGCTGACAAATCCTATTTTGTAAAGTCAAAGATTTGTCCAGAATTTCTGAACTGCTTAAAATGAGCAATGCCAGTGGTTTTCCAAAGTGTTTATTTTTTTTACAATCTAAGGGATGCAATGTAGCCTTGTATAAATAGAAATGTCTGCCTACCATAAAAAATAGAGAATTATTCTCCTTAGGGACCTAGCCAAGAAAGCAGCTGAAAGACACACATCCAGCCCCCTTCAAATTAAACTATTTTTTCTTAAAAATAAACTAAAACAGTTCTGAGGCCTTATTAACCACATATTTGGATTCTCTAAGCACAATGACTCTCTAAAAGAGAGATATAATTACCACATCCTCAAGTCCTCTTTACCCAACAGACTTTCTTAAAGAATTCTCCTCACTTCCCCATTCCCTACCCATTCAAACTCTCCAGTCCCACAAACATAGCCAGCTCTCTCTACACACCCCATTCTACTGTAAAAGATAAATAAATAAAAACAAAAATTCAACCAGAGACACCAAAAAACAGTTATATCAAACTCATACTAATACTTTCACAGGAATCAATGACCTACAGGCATGGGTTATTTAATTACACAAAAAAAATCATATAAACAGATAACCCCCTTCCTCTACCACCTTACCTTACCAAAAACACATTGCTAACTGAATAGAGACAAGGTATAATCAGACAATTCCCAAACCAAAAAAATGAAAGGACAGACTCCCCACCCATGTTATTAACTGGCATTCCCAACACGCTTCTTGCTCTTGCTCCTAATCTTTAATCTAAACCTTTACCTTAGCTCAGAAAAAACCTTTGCATATCAGTACCACTGCTAAGATAAATGTGGTCTGCATGTGATGGTGTGTTCTTTTTTTTTTTTTTTTGTAAAATTACAAAATGAAAATATTTTCCTTTTACAATCTTTGTTGATTTTGTATATTTACCGCTTGTAGGTTGCCCAATGTAAGGTGAAACTCCAGTGGCAAAGGAAATACACCAGACTCCTCCAGCAGATCACAACCTAAATGAACGGACTGGAAACAACACAGCTAAATAACCAAGTGTAGTTTAGTTAAATGTCTTGAGAGCACCAATGGGACTCACCCCCCACCTCACCTAGTAAGTGAAACAAATGATAAAGGTAGTGGTATTTTACCGATGGCCGAGGCCTCCCACGTATTCTATACCTCTGATGTCTCTTCACAGTTCCAGACTAGAGTTAAGCTCAACAGGGTCATCTTTCCCCACTGATTCTGCCAGACCCATTCCCTTGGCTGTGGTTTTGCTAGATATTAGGTAGGGACAGTGGGAATCTCATTCATCCATTCATACGCATCACTAATTAGATGACAAGGTATTCTGCTACCTTAATTCATTACAGCTAAGTGTGCCTCCAGGTGTTTCTGCAGTTACCTCCTGCTGCACCTCTAGGCATGTTCATGTTTGAATTAATAATCCCAAAACCATGCTACATACAAGGTGTCAGAATATTTTATCTTGAAGTATATATGATGGCAAACACAATCTGACCTCTGTCAATGAGTAATGCCACGGTGGTACGGCAGTAGCGTTGTTACCTCACAGCAAAAGGTTCTCCTGTTCGATTCTCGGCTTGGCTTGGGAGTGCCTTCTGTGTGGAGTCTGCATGTCCTCCCCGTGGTTGGGTAGCATTCGAAAGACATGCGTGCGTAAATAGGCATGCCTTCGTTGAAGGTTGGGCGTCGAGCTGGCACCTCGGCGTTTCGTAAAAATCTACTGCCAATCATTAGCGGACTGGAGTTCCGCTGTGGCGACCCCTTACCAGGAAAAAGCCGAAAGACAAACAACAAGGTGATAATTTCATTTTTTAAATGCTCAAGCCACATCCACCGGGAGTGAAAGGTATACACTCAGAAAGAGCTGTACTAGAGGGAATGAGCTAGGAGAGTCATAGTTACTCTCACCATTTGTCCATGCTTCACTGAATTTCTTCACTTTGACATTCAGAGCACTGGACAGAAATCACATTGTGTCAACACACATCTCGCACCTTCACAATACTTTATTTTAATTAAACAGTTAGCTTCCATGGTCTGCACCAGTTCCAGCTGTGGCAGGCGCCAGTCCTGACTGGCATCCCACATCTTCCAGCAGCTAGCAGCTGACTTAGAACTGGTTCAGCCTGGGAGAATTTGACTATTTAATTTAAACAATGCATCATGAAGGCCTAAAATAGGTATTGACACAGAATGAAGAAATTCAACAAAGTGTGGGTAAATGTTACTCTCTTAAGTTAGTCAAATGCCTTGTCATCTAATTGGTGACTCACATGAATGGATGAACAAGATTCGCACTGTCCCTACCTACTATCTAGTGAAACCACAGCCAAGGGAATGGGTTTGGTAGAATCTGTGGGGAAAGAAGATCCCGATGAGCTTGTCTCTAGTCTGGCACTGTGAAGAGACATGAGAGGTGTAGAATAAATGGGAGTCCTTGGCTGCCATTGAAATACCACTACTCTTATCATTTTGTCACTAACCTGGTGAGGCGGTGGAGGGGCGAGCCCCACCAGGGCTCTTGAGAAATTAAATTAAACCAAACTTGGGTATTCAGCTGTGCTGTTTCCAGTCCATTCATTTCAGTTGTGATCTGCTGGGGGAGTCTAGTGTGTTTCGTTTGCCACTGGTGATTCTGTATATTTGTTTTTTGATTACTGCAATTTTACATATGCCAGCATTGCTAAAGAGTAAGTCAGTGTTTCTGCATATCAGTCAATTACCATAAGTCCATATATAGGACATATATATATATATATATATATATATATATATATATATATATATATATATATATATATATAGTTTCACTTCATATCATCGACATCCCATTTCATCGAATTTCAAAACATCAAAACCAAATTGTCGAAAGCTCACATCGTCGAAAACTCATAACATCGAATCTCAAATCATTGAAAACTATAAAGCAACTAGAAATAACATTCCACAGAGTTTTACTATGTTTATGAAAGGGGGTAAGCCCCCCTGCATCCCACACCCCCCGTACATTAAATATACCAACTCCAAGGTCGCACTACAGTGGGGGAAAAATAATAATAATTGCCTAACCCCACTGTAGTGTGACCTTAGAGTTGGTATATTTAATTTTTAGGGGGTGTGCAGGGGGGCTTGCCCCCCTGCATAAATGTAGTAAATAAGTGTCTGGGATGTTATTTCTAGTTGCTTTGTAGTTTTTAATGATTTCAGGTTCGATGTTATGAGCTTTCGATGATTTGGTCTCGATGTTTTGAAATTCGATGAAATGAGATTTTGAAGTGAAACCATATATATATATATATATATATATATATATATATATATATATATATATATATATACGGTTTACTGTTATAACAGTGATGAACAAAATAACTTCCAACTTAAATACCGAACCACAACCTCGAAAAAAAAAAAACACAAAGCACAATGTCGAATTAGCTGAACAAATTCAACTCATTCGACATTAAAATGGAACACATCATGTGATGTCTGTGTAGGAGTGCAGGAAAACTAAACTCCTACACCTAACATCACAAGCAAGAAGCAGCAAATGAGTAATATACATAATAATGAGCTGAAGTACTGAAATGCATTATATATTCGTTTAATAGCCATAGCATGTTAATTTATAGCTAAACAGGACATTTTGAATGATTGTATAGTAATGTTGCTACCTCACCATTTATTAAAGGAAAATTATAATTTTTTAAACATAGATGTAGTGGGGATTTACCAGTAAAAGAAGACATATTTTGCTTGGTCTCCATTTGGAAGACAAAGTAAAGTCATATTTTATGCATATTTACACTGCCATTTCTTATCATTTTTTTTAAATGTATCTTTCAATCAAAAAGAGACAGTGAGTCAACTGTGTTATATAAAGTCTTACAGTGTAAAACAAATTGAATAATGTACCACTGCTAGGCATGAGCTACAGTGAGAAAGGTATTGTAGGGCATCCGGCAGAACTAATGTGGTGCTTACTAAAGGATCTAAGTACATATTCTGAAAAGGTAAGAATTAGGTATGGGGAAATGCTTAAAGGCATCTGAGCTTTCTCAGCTGTAATTTTGATGAAACTAGTTAGACCGCGCTATTCATCTATTAGAAAACCAAAATCTTTTTTTCTTTTCTTTTTTTCCCTTCACCTCCTTGAATCATGCCCTCTTCCTTTAATAAGAAATGTTACCCTAAATGCTTGATACTTGGCAATACTATCTAACTCCTCCTCCGTCTGCACTTGCTTTTCATTGTACACTGCTCAAACAAAGCTGTGTTGCAGCCTGCCTTCTTATAAAGACAGATCTGCTGTTCCTATCACATCTTCACACTGTATTTTGCTTTCAAGGCAGTGTGAAGAGCCTTGCACCAGTCTACACAGCACCACAATAAGTTCGGATCTCGAACAGTTTGTCCATTCAGCAGCCCCCTCTGAAATGTAATATCCCCAGCATAGCTCTTGCTCTGTGTGGGCATGCCCATGCTATTGCTTCAGTTGTCTGCTAGAAAAAAAAATAAGATTATCTGCTGGAAGCATAAGTCAAATTGAGTTAAACATGCATTGTCGTCTGTCTACCTATAATAAAGCAGCACCCTTTATAAAAATGACTCTAATTTGTTAACTGCTGAGGGCATAAATGGGTCCACCATGTTTGAACTGAGCTGTCAGAGGCAAGTACTGCATCTAATTCTTGCAAAGGTACAGGTAAGTAGGAATTCAGTATAAGTACACTTCTTATCAACCTCCTACCAGCAAGACAACACACAATAAATGTTTGCTTAAAAGTCAGCTTTAGGATGTACTCTGTTCTTTGGCATATTTACTGCCTGCGCTTCCCCTCCCAGGCTAATTTCTTGCTATTATTGGTTTCTGTGTCAGCTATACTGGACTGTCAGGAAAACAAGATCAATCCATTATGTGATATGTTGTACTGATACTAAACTGATTGACCTCACCTGAACAGTCATTTGTATTTAAGAAGAAAACTAGTTCTTTATATAAAAAAAATTTCAAGCAAGCTGCATCCATATATTGCTGGAAAAATCTGGACTTGGACTGACTGAGCACAAGGAAAACAAATGACTTTCTCCCAAGTATGTCAACGTGAAGAAGGAAGTTCTTAGATGTTCCCAGATAAAACTACTGTTCAACAATAATCCTGTTCTGGAAGTGATATCCTCTCCTAAGACTGTGGGTGTATCTTAGATCAACAGCTAAAATCTGACTTACATATTAAGTTAGTAACTTTCAAAGCCAATGAAAAACCTTGGTTTGCTTTACAATATCAAAATATTACTGCTTTGAGAAACTGTTTTATAAACAAATATTTAATCACATAATCAGCTATGACTTACTATATTGACCAAAAATATGACTTGCAGAATGCTTGTAGTACCACCAGAGCCCTACACACTGATACTAATAACATCTGCCCCAGCATCAATAATGGACTTTTAACTGCAGCAGTATTCATTGATTTAATCAGGGCATTTGAAACTGTCAGTCACAGTTTACTGCTATACAAATTAAAAAGAGGCCTCCACAAAAAGGCTGGTCACCAGTGGAGTCCCTCAAGACTCTCTGATGGGTCCACTCCTCTTTAGTATCTACTTCTCAGAAGTCAATGTCAAAGGCTTCTGGCTGACCAGGTTCACAGATGATTGCAAACTGGGGGCAGTCATTGAATCTCCCCAAGACAAGAACACCCTTCAGAATGGTCTAACAGAGACAAATGCGTGATGCCAAAGCCATGGCTCAAAACTCAGTGCCAAGAAATATATTATTGTACCTTTTGAGAACTCAGCTACCCTGGGTAACTACATCATCAATAAAACACTCCTAAAAGTTGATTCACTAGTCAGTTTGTGTCACATTTGGATTGCCCAGCTAGGCTAATGAGTCCTCTAGTGGTCGTTAGCCTAATATACGCCTATGAACCTTTAATATTACATTTTGAAAACAATGCCATACGGTTGTATAAAAGTTGCCTAATAGATAGAACCTTTCAAATATTATGTAACAACCATTACTCTGATAAAGGAACCTTAAATACTGGAGTACCCCAGGACTTTGTTTCTTGGGCCACTTTTGTTTTCCTTATTCATATATAATCTCACTGGTGATTTCTAACACTAAATGTTGTAAATATGCAGACAACATGTTGCTTCTTCCTGCAAACCAAAATCACCCAGTCATAAATAAACTTCTCTCATCTTTATCATTAAATCCATGCAAACAAACTTTTCATTAATCCAAAAAGGAAAAAAATGAAAGAATGTAATGTTATTTACATCACCGCTAAAACTGTCTTAATTACCAGGAATCAGAATGATGGGAACCCAGAACCACATCATACCAACATGACTGAATGTAAATACCTAGGTCTCCATCTAGACCTTTGACTTAAATTCTCTTACAAATACTGATATGATTGCCAACAAAATACTATCCAAAACACTCCTGGTCATACACAAAGCTAGGTTTCTCTTTAGCTACCTACTATTTAAGATCCTAAAGGCAGGATATTGTCCCTCGCAAGGAAGAGATCACCAACTAAGGGAACAAATGTACTCCCTCATAGAGAGGAGTCGAATCAGTAGGTTAACCCTCATACAACTTGCGTTCAAAACTGTGGCAGGTGAAAAGCTTTGGCTAGGATCTGCCACATAGAATCATCTCCCATCTGAAATAAAAACAGCAGAAACAATGAATGAATTTTAAAGATCATTAAACAATTGCCTATGCAATGAAGCCATGTGCAACTGTTTCAGCAATAATAGTTGATTGCAGTTGAAGTATGAAACCACAGTCTAACATCTTGAATGACTGTATACGGGTCTACTTCAGTTGAGTGAAAACCCTTTTCTTTGCATTCCTGTTCATCGAACCCTAATTTCCAAAAATTTGCTCCATCAAACGGCCATATTAGTGAAATTTTTCCTAGGGAAAAACGCTTGGCCATCATCGGGAATTTGCCACTTTTCCCACACTATAGTATGATCTCAGACTTGGTATATTTAGTTAGGGGGTGTGTGGTGGAACAGCACCCCACATCAGGGGGGGGTGCAGTTCCCCCACCTTGTCGGGTTTTAAATGTTGTGACATGTTTGTCATTTGTTAGACTGGTCAAGCATTTTTTCCCTTAGGAAAAAAATTGCTAAAACTGCTGTTCAACAGAGTAAGCTTTCAGCAATTAGGGTTTGACAAATAGGTGTTCATAGAAAAGGGTTTTCGCTCAAATGATATAGACCCACTGTATACAGCATGTTCACATGTATGCTGTTCTTGTTTATATTGTGTATACAGATGTGTGATTTTCTATCTGCTTCGGTTGTGCTAATTGTTGTATTTCTATGCACTGAAGGTTATGTATCAACCTCATAATATTTTTGCTTTGTGATTGTAGCATTGTATTTCATTCTGTCTTGCTTTGTAAACTGCTTTCTGTGTCCAGGTCATGGCTGAAAAGGGTCAATGGGTCAGTGGGCCAGTCCATTTACCTGGTTGACAGTAAATGAATGACTGAAATAATTAATTAATTAACTAATTAATTAATTAATTAATGCAGTCAGAACTATTATACCATACTTAATCCTCAAACGTTTAGCTACTGCATATTATGAATATTCGTTGTACTCAGCTCTTATCAGCTGAGAGATGCTATCAAAGGATAGCTACATTTTATAAATAAATAAATTAACTAATTAATTAATTAATTAATTAATTAATTAAAAATATCACTAAGCTTACTTTAAGATATATTTTCTGAGCTCATCACTGGTTGACATATTCTGCTTTAGTTGTGCTATAAGAAAGGAGCTCGCACATCATAATAATTCTGCTTTCCTGACATCTCAGTAATGTGCTCATATCTCACTTAAATATCTCACAAGTGGATGGAAATCACTAAAAACAGAACTTTCTTATTCAAATGAGGATTTTATTTTTAGTTATTGAGACCAAGAAGAATCTAGCTAATTTCACTAGAAGCAACAATTGTAGAAACTACCCATTTCCGAAACAACTCTGCAACTCTATCCTTCAAGGCGGGCAGCATAAATCTCTGCTTATTCATAAAATTTAGTTTTTTATATTCATTTTATTGAACATTTCAAAATATATAACTCCAGTATCACACATAAACAACAAAACATTTTTCTTTATGTGTCGTCACCCTTGTTGTATAATGGAATATACAGAAGCACACCTCATAGAACAGTGTTTAACATTATATACTTTTTATAGACACACTGTAGCCTTTAAATTTCAGCACCATAATATTACTTCATAGTTTTGTTTTTCCCCTACCCCAGTCACCTTTAGGAGAAAATACAACCCATTTTAACTACAACTCTTGACAGTGCATATACTTTAATGAATCATATGTCATAAATTGTGACATCCACCCTGCTCCCTAAAAATTGACATAATCTACTTACAAATATTATCATCTACCATATTTGGCATTTTAAGTCAATATGAAGTCATATTTGACCAGTTTTCTGGGCTTCTGGGACAAAATTTGTATTCCATCCTGTAGGTTAAACAGCCTTCATAGCAATGAGCAATAACGGCTATCACCAGTCTCTTCCTCCACCTTGGAATGAAGTGGAAAGAGGGCACTTCCTGGGGCAGTTAGGATGAACTGCACAGTACTGCATCAGGTATGAGTTTACTTGTATGGATTGCATAGTACTGCATCAGGCACAATGTACTTGTATGGATTACACAGTACTGAATCAGGCATGAGTTTACTTGCATGGACTGCACAGTACTGCATCAGGCACAGTTTACTTGTATGGAATGCACAGTACTGCATCAGGCATAGTTTACTTGTATGGACTACACAGTGCTGTATCAGGTACAGTTTACTTGTATGGACTGCACAGTACTACATCAGACATGAGTTTACTTGTATGGACTGCACAGTGCTGCATCAGGTACAGTTTACTTGTATGGACTGCACAGTACTACATCAGACATGAGTTTACTTGTATGGACTGCACAGTACTGCATCAGGCATAAGTTTACATGTATGGATTGCACAGTATTGCATCAGGCATGAGTTTACTTGTATGGACTACACAGTACTGCATCAGGTGCAGTTTACCTGTATGGACTGCACAGTACAGCATCAGGCACAGTTTACTTTTATGGGCTGCACAGTACTGCATCAGGCACAGTTTACTTGTATGGACTGCACAGTACTGCATCAGGCACAGTTTTCTTGTATGGACTTCACAGTATTGCATCAGGCATGGGTTTGCTTGTAGGGTTACAGTTCAAGTCCACCATATCTGACCACACTACACTTTTTCAAAGAAGTTATTTAATTTCTCAGGCATTTGCTCAGCTACATAAATCACATAACAAAATTCAGGATCTTATACCTTTGGTCTTTTCTCTGTGCACCTGTACTTACCTACTTGGCTCATTTTCCACTCAGATTTCAAATGTTAATACTAGTCCTTTGTATGGGAGGCAGTGTGTTATGCTCAAATATTATCCAAGATATTACTGAAATATTGGCTCCTCTGTCCATTTGAACCACATAAATGTGGCAGGCACTTTAATATCCACCATGCACTTATCATCAGATCTCACTTGTATGGACCCTTAGGAAACGATTTCTCTTTTTTTGGTTGCCGTCCTTTGTCACCTTTTTGCTAACTTTTGTTATACAAACTACATCAAAATTTTTAGGTATATTATATTTCTGACACTTTTCACCCCAAGCAGGCCATGTCCCATTAAGCTTACACATATAGTTACTTTTCAAACTATTTACCTCTTTAAGTTTGAAGTATTGCTTTAGCATAAACACATTACATTGCTCTCCTGCCTGGTTTGTCCTTTTTCATGCCCCAACTTGACTTTTCCTTTTTTACTCTTCTGTACTTGTTCTCAGTTTAATGGCATGTAATCAGAAAAAGCATAATGGTATTCTTGTACTAATCTAATTATTGCTAACTAATGTTAACTCTGTTTGTAATTTTAGATTTTGAGAAATATCTCACTGTCAGCAAAAACAACAGCAAGACAATCATAAGTCAATTCTTATTTTAAATGGACAAATTCGCAGTGCATGCTAGCTCACATCATTTTTTTTCCCAAGAGCTTTCATAGGTGTCCCAGTTCTCTACACACATTTTGGAAAGTCAGTCTTTCAATTAGTTTTGGGTGGCCACGGTGGTGCAGCGGTTAGCGTTGCCACCTCACAGCAAGAGGTTCTCTGGTTCGATCCTCGGCTGGGGTGCCTTCTGTGTGGAATCTGCATGTCCTCCATGTAATCAAGTGGGTTTCCTCCGGGAGCTCCGGTTTCTTCCCACATCCCAAAGACATGCTGTAGGTGGATTGTACACTCTAAATTGGCCCTATGTGTGCAGGTGTGTGCCTTCTGTGGAAGGTTGGGCACTGGGCTGGCAACTCGACACCATAAAACTCCACTGCCAATCATGACTGGACAGGTGATCTGCTGTGGCGACCCCTAACTGGGAATTGCCAAAAGAAGAAGTCTTTCAATTAGTTTTATTATGACTTGGTACAACATTTCTATATAACTATACCAGAGTCATACTGTCTCATCATGAAAAGTGAAAGTGCTAAGATCTGGCTTCGCTCCATTTTTGTTCACTTACAAGTGAGAGTTAGCCTGTACTTTACTTTGTTCCTGATTTCATTTAGTTGAAGTATGAAAATGGACAAAATACTGCTTCTGGGTCACTCACAACAGTCCAGCAGGAATTCTGTTAAACGTCTGAGAATGATAAGAGGGGTCCATGGAACAGTGAAACTTTAAATGCAATTAAAGGGCATATATTGAACTATAAAACTGTAGTATCTCAAAATATTCCCTCCTTCCCTGTGGTATACTGATCTCAGAGTTAGTATAACCAACTAATAAGTGTACCATGTGAAGGGTGCTCTCCTGAAAAATTGCTTTAAAGGTATATCACTGAGTTTCACAATTTATTTTTTTAGGAAACACATTTTATTTTCAAAGCATCAGGTCTCACAAAAGATATTTTACTTCTGATAGGGAGTTAGTTCAAGCTACACTTATGAGTTGCAGCTAATTAACTTTCCCCTAGAGTAATTTGAAAAGCTTTCCCTTAAAATGTCAATGCACCTCATATGAACTTGTCTATATTCTCTTCCTTTTTTAGATTTTCCTTTCTTATTTTCATTACATTCTCAAGATTATCTGGCTTGTATTTGTTTTTTATTTTTTTCCTTTCTTGTCTTATCTTCAGTACACCTTCAAGATTATCTCTACTAAACATACTGTATGAACAACCATCATATGTTACTACCTGCTATACTTTTAATTGTATGTCTAAACCACTATGCTTATGTAAATATCTTATGCAATCACATGTTATCTGCTATATTTAAGTAATTCATGCAGCAACTCTGTGAGCAGTTGCTATTATAAAGCTTACTAGGCAAGAAGAGAACAAAGATAGATTGCCAGGCCTTTCTCTCTCTCTCTTTCTCTCTCCCTCTCTCTCTCTATCTATCTCTCTTTCTCTCTCTCTCACACACACACACACACACACACACACACACACACACACACACACACACACACACACACACACACACACACATACATACATACACACACCTAAGAACAATGTAGAACTGCTAATTCGCCTGCTGTGTGTCTTTGGGAGGTGAAAGGAAACCAGAGTACCCCCCCCCCAAAAAAAAATACCAGTGTGAACACAGAGAGAGCAAGCAAACTCTGCACTCAGAAGGCACCCCAATCGGGAATCAAATCTGTTTCTGTGACAATAGCCACTGCACCACTTTGCCACCTCAGGGAGCTGGGTAAAAAACATCAAATGGCTTTTTTTACATTTTATAAAATTGCACATATCCACTACATTTGGAATTATGCTAGGGAATCAGAAGTCACTTAGTGTACCTTTTGAAGCTACTTATTTTATTACCAAGCATTTTACATGCAGCCCAAATAAAAAAATTATTCACAAAGCATTAGGGCTTGATTCTGCTGTGGAGTACACTGTGAAACCCCAACTCCAAAATGTCTCAGATTTTAGCATTTGCATCAGGCTCACAATTGCTGCCTTTGCTAGAAGCATAGAACCTTGACTGAGTAGGGCAATAATAAACATGCTGTCCACATCTCAAAGCTAGCATTTACTCTACAATTAACTGGAATTTGTCTGCAATCTGCATTTACATGGTCACTGATAGTAGCACTCCCTGCACACATACTATGCCACAGGTATCCTTATTTTTTGTATCTGTGGCTTCAGAGGGAAATTGGTAAGCTAAGTTAGCCTCTCTACATTTATCTCAGAAGTAAGACCAACAAGTGATACATTTAAGCCATATGCCATTAATTTACTGCAGTTTGTCTGAGACAGTTGTGTCTGCTGAAGCAGGAATGATTTTGTGTGTTCATTCTTAACAACAAAAAACATCATCAAAGGCTTTTGTGGACTTTAAATCCATTAGTACTGAACAAATCTATCACTGCATTTTCTAGGTTTGCTACAGGTCATATTTATTAATATTCTGTAAATGGTGAGCAAATGGATTTGTGCCCTCAAAATAACTATGAGTCTCTGCAAAGTGCTTCTGAAAAGACGTTTTGTTTATGCCCTGATAAGCATACAAAGTAGAAGAAATTTGAAACTGTTTTCTAAGAACTGGGTTATAAAGTAATTTTGCTTAAAGTAATTGTGTCCTAAGGAAACTACCACTTATATACAAAGCAGGGCTGAATTTCTATAACATTTACCTTGTACTTTTAACTTCTGTATTATAAATCTTCCAGCAAATGAGGCATTAATTAACCATATGTAACTGTAACCTTTGAATGTTGTGACATTCTTTGTCTGGATTCTGAGGTCAGTAGCGCATGAGGCCACAATTTCTGATGCATTCAACAGGGATCAGACCAAGACCTAATGCCCAGACCAGTGTCTTAAATAAATCAGAGATATTAGCCATAGATACAAACATTAGATAGTTAAATTTCACTGTAAGCCTCTGAAGCAATGAAGTTCAGTTTCTATTATGCCTCCACAAGTTATCTGCCATGCTCTAATCTGCAGCTGCAGTTTATCTTTCTTATTACTTGCCTGAGGTCCCATGTTTTAATTAAAAATTAATGTCAGATTAGTATGATGTTAGAAATAGACATTTTAGATAACTAGAACATTTTTAACTGCCTTTCGGAAAATAATTTACCAGATATCACTGTTGGAAGCTTTTATGATATGTATTGCTATAGAGAGGATATATTCTAACTCGGGTTAGGCTCTTGAATATACTGAAACATGTAATTGGATATTTTCAGTTGAGTTTCCATATTAGTTACAGACAAAACAAAAACTGAATTATTCACTCATTTTAGCAGAAAACTACATTTACAAGACTGTATGAGAAAGAATGTAAATGCTGCTGACAAACCAAAATCACTTAATTATCAAAAGTTGTCATTCTATTATTTCTGAGTATCTCACACTGGTCTCCAAGATGTTTATCCCTAGTTTTGTTCTTTTGGCAGCAAAATACTATTGTATTATAATTATGATTATTATTATCATCATTGGCGTTTTTTACCAATTTAGTCCAACTGAGTCTAAAAAGACCCTTTTTCAGTGGAGACCCAAGGAAAAAGCTCCCGTAAAAAAATACAATTTACAATTAATGATTGCACTTACTAAGAATTATAAAACAGTGCAGAGTCATAAAATGCACAAAGTGCAAAGAGAGAAACACATTGTATAATGCTGTACAATACAATTTTAAAACAACAATGTAATATGATGTAGTTTTATAATATCTTATAAAACTGAAATGATAGAGCTGTAATTCTACAAAATTATAAAGAAAAAGTAATGAGGTGTATAAAATATAAGATAAATAAAATAACATTAGTATTTATGAATTAAAGTATATAAATTATTGAAAAACAGCTGAGATGCAGGTTGGTAGGCTGACAGAAGAGAAACAGGAGGTGCTAATGTAAGAAAAGAGAAAAAAATCAGGAAAGATAAGTAAAAAAAATACTCACAATGTGGAAAACGGGGAAAAGACAGGAGCAGGAGGTAAATGAATGGTAGAATATATAACGATGTCTTGTAAAAAAAGTAGAGAGGTGAAATGACCAGAGTGGGATGATGAAATGTTAAGCTGAAGCCATGTGTTGTCTGACCTTTGATTTTATTGGAAGTTTTAGAGTTCTAATTCTTAGTATGGGTTCTACTAAATTGTTTTAACCAGGATATGAACAAACACAGTTTGAGAATACTGAGTTACCTGCTGAGTTACAGGGTTTAGAAACAGCAAGCAGAGACTTGTCCTCAAATCCGAGCTCTGTGTTTGGGGAGCAGGGGTTGGATAATGGATTGTAGAGCAGGACATTCATCTGGTTGATGCACAGGTTTGGGGGTTGCTTGCAGGTGTGTGAACATTAGATGCTGTAGGAGCTCTAATCAATCAAGATGCTTTAGTGATTGAGAGTTAATGATTAGCTGCAAATTTAGTGAGTCTGTTATAGCATTGTTTTGAGTAGTAATGTAGTCTGAAGATACCTTTGGTAGCATGACATCCTGCCTAATTAATAAAAAAGATGCTATAAGTGTATGCATTTACATATCAGTATTACTGAATAGTCATTTCCTAATCTGCTTTAGTTTCTGGATGAATAGGTATGATAATGTACCCACTGTCAGTTTATAAAACACAGTCCTATAATAGCACAAAATGCCTTCACTGTGATTTATGGTAACTGCTGCACACAACGTGTACTCTTAATATACTCAGGAGTTTCAAGTCAAGTAGGTGTAGTACATTTGGCAATAGGTAATATACTATGTTATTGTCACATGAAGTGGTTTCCTACAGTGTATAGATTATTAGTAACATTCCAAGATATTGTGTAGTTATGTGACACAAAACAAGTTGTTGTTACTGTGCTGAAATTAATATTTGTAAAACATGGAATTCCTGAGAAAATGATATCAAATAATGGGCCTTGATTTGTGAAGCTATAAATGTTGCTATTTTCAGTATTATTGGGAGTTTAAGCACATTTTCTCTAGTCCTTGGTATCTTCAATGCAAGGGGCAACATAAACAAATGGCCCAAACAGTCAATCAAAGAATAATCTTCTTAAGAATATAAGCACTCTGAATCAGTTATTTGACTATTCTGAAATACAGAAATATGCATTTCCAAATAGTGGGTCTATCTTAAGCAAATTTGCTAGAGGATAAATGTCTGAAATCCAAATTACTTATCTCATCTTCTCAGATTGTATTGGACACTAAATAAAGTACTGTTGAGATGTCGCAAGAAAAGCAATGTTAACAGAGCTGCTACTGAGACAATTTGGACAGTTGTACCCTGAGCAATTCCCACATAGTGCCTCCCTCAATAAGATGAGGAACAGACATAGCAGAGGACAAAAAAAGTTCTTCCAAGTTGCAGACCAAAAAACTGCACTGTTGCTACTCAGCATCTCTTTCCTATCTCTCCCACTGCTGTAGAAATTTTAAATAATTTAAGGAGCTGCGGTATTAATCACAGCAGCTTAAGTGATTAGATGAAGGATAGGAAGTCTCAACCAGAGTTCACCATTGTGCTTGATAGCAATTGTCTCCTCTTATACAATGCTGCTTACACCCCTGATAGTTTGTAGTTGGGGTAGCCACACCCTTTTCCCTACCCTAGCTACAGCCTTATCATGTATGCAGAAATTTTACTTTCACAGGTCAATAAAGATTATTTCGGTCTGCAAAAAGGTGAACAATTCAAAATAAAACTATACCAGAGTAAAGACTCCTTTCCCTGCCTAACCTTTCTGGTGCAACCACCCAGAAAGACAGACACTCACACTCTCACACACAGACTCACAGATAAACACATACACACCCACACACACACACACAAACACCCAGTCACACATACATACACACACACACACACACACACACACACACACACACACACACACACACACACACACACACACACACACACACACATATATATAATGTGTCCCTTGGTTATTACCACTACTGATAAATTTATTTTGAATGGTAAGACTTTGCACATTGGGGGGGGGGTCTTTTAATTGTCAAAGTGATAATGTTGTTTACTTGGCGAAGTGTACCTCATGTACGTTTTTTTATGTGGGGAAAACATGTAGGAAGCTAAGGGCTAGAATCTACGAGCATACATTAGATATAAAACATCAAAAAGATTCTAATGCCCTTAGCAGACACGTAGTTGAGTTTCCCGGTCATGCATTCTAGTTTTTGATTTTGCGGCAACTAAAAACTAATGAACAGGGTATTATGCCTAGGGAGGTTCTTGAGGTTTGTGAAATGAAGTGGCAATTAATGCTGGATGCTACTAGTTACCCGGGTATTAATGAAACAGTCAATATTAGTTGCTATTTGAAAATGAAAAGTATTTATGGTTTTTAACATACTGTCTTGTATTTTATTTATTTTATATATATATATATATATATATATATATATATATATATATATATATATATATATATACATATATATATATATATATATATATAGATATATATACCATAGAGGGGGTTAGTGATGTGATCTAAAATTTTAAATTTTATATATTTGTTTATGGTTGTTTTTAGGGAATTGTAATATATGGTGTTGTGTTGGGTATGTCTCTTTAAATGAAATGCTATAAGAATGCTGGGAACAAATGTTTGAATAGTTCTGAAGAAGTCCCTAGTGAGGGATGAAAGCACTCAACTCCATGTTTTTTGAGTTCTATCAGTTTATTTTTGGTTTTCCTGTTTGTGTGGTTTGAAATTTTGGAATAAAGCTTTGTTTTACATCGTTCCTTGGTTTGGCATTTGTATTATCCAGTTGGTGTTGTTCGTTTTCTAGTAAATATAACTGTCACTCCAAGGCAGTGGTCTATATGGCATTTTATGTAGGCAAAAAAGAAAGGAAATTTAATGCCTGAATTTATGAACACAACTATGCCATAAGAAAGAATAATATTAACAATGCATTAGCGAGGCATACACTAGCCACAATTTCACATTTATGGCAATAGACCATGTAGACATCAGTGACAAAAAGGGACTTCAGTTAGAGTTGAAGGAGTTATGGTGGCAAATCTTATTACAGGCAGATAGATGGCCAGGGATAAATGACAGGATGTCCATCTCTCCTGTATTGAAATTAAAAGCCCTAGAAAGGAACAAAATATCTAAAAACATTTGTGAAGGACAAGCACTTTTGTATGCGTTTTGCTTTGGAAAACATTTTAGCATTATGTGTATATTTAACATGAGATTTTAAAAATGACTTTGGTTTTAATTTCATTCTATTTATAACCATTCATGACACAAGTATGAGACTAATAATTTATCTTTAAATTACAAGTTTTAGTTGTATTTAAGTTGCAACAGTTTTAACTGTAACACAGTCATCAAGGGGTTAATGTTCTATCGCAGTGTTGCTTAGCTACCTGCCTCTCTTTGCTTACCCAATCAGGGTGTTTTTTATATGTATATAAATAGTTGGCTTACATTTTTATGGTGTCTGATGAAGTTAACATTTGATTAAAGAAAGCATTCATGTTTTACTTGTTTATCTTGTGGATTTTTATCATTAAATACACCTTTGGTTTATCATCACCTGAGTGATTTGTGGCTGTGAAACTCTGCCTGCCAGCATTTTTATTTATTTAGTTTGTTTTGCTATTTCATAGCATTCACTTTTTCATCCAGCAGTGAACTTTCACACTGTCAAGCAGGAGTAAAATTGGGAGCTGATGGCATTTCCAAGAGAAAGCACATGGCTAATTAGCATTCATTGACACCCAGATTACTGCATTACCATGCACCCCTGCCAGAAATATCACCATCCACACCACACTGAAGCCCCCACTATCTGAAACCTCAATAGTAGAGTGGTCTAAGAACTGGAAAGGTTTACTGGCTGTGTTATAACTTCCCTCTCATGATAAGGCTTTCTGAATCAGAACCAATATGTGCAGCATTCATTAGAGTGCCACCTACTGAATCCATAGTTCTGTTGGGAGAGTACGTCACTCACATGAGGGAGATAATTGGAGTGGTGTCTTTGGAAGAATGTCCTGTGTGATCTGAAAATTACTTATAAACCGTTTTGAAACTTCAGTTCTAGATAGTGACTGTCTATGACAAATCTATGTTTGGGTACAAGGATGCTGATATGTGTGTTTGGTACGAGATAACCTTGTCAAAAGGTAAATAATCAAACATGTTTGTCATGTCATTAGACTCATGGCCATATTTTCTGAACACTTGGGCCAACAGAGATGTTACATTGTCAACTAATTACTGCTTGATGGTATGGTAGGTGAGATGCTTATGAAGGCAGCTGGACAGACAAAAAAAAAACACAAGTGCTGCGAAAGTGTCCTGGGAACATCTGGCTAATGTTCATGTGCGGGATAACATCAACACTTCCTCTAGCTTCTCCCCTACATTTGAGGAAGGGAGGAGTCGGTTAAAATAATGGAGAACTGCTTTTGGTTAGCCTCAAACAGGTTATGGCAAACCATCCAATGTTTCACAAGGGGTCAGCAAGATATTGCACAGGGTTTTCTCAGCAACAGTATTAAAATGCAAACCTTGATTGGAAACATTGTACAGAAGTGGAAATGCCCTCATCTGAACAAGCAATAACACAAGCAAATGAGGAGACTGAATCCATTTCTGTAGATGAAGTCACTGTGAAGACTTGAACAGAAACATTGAAGGTGCTGGAAATCACTACAGTGTTGAGGTTAAAATGCCTTTTCAGTATTGCATGAAAGGATGGGACAACATCTTGGGAACTGTGCCCGTTTTCAAAAACAGACGATAAAATGGTGTATCACTGAGGTATAACACTCCTCAGCTTCCCTTACAAAGCCAGTGTCAGGATGCTGGTCAGAAAACTTTATCCAAACATCTAATCATTGATTTAGGAGAAGTAATCAGATTCTGTCTTTGCACTGGAACAGGGGGCGAATTCTTTTTCCTTGCACAGCTATTGATGGAGACATAGAAGCTTGCTACTACTGTCTACATATATTTTGTTAAGGTGATGAACGTGTGTGACTGTCTACTTGAAAATTCATTGTGGATGGCTCTATAACAACAAAGGGTATCAGGTATGCTGCAGTATGCTTATCACTCCTTGTATATGAGGAGTCAGAGTTGTATCTGTATTCTTGACATTAAGTCTGAAATGCTCAAGGTAGGTATAGGATTGCTATACGGATGTGTCTTCTCTCCCCTCTTGTTCATGATATCCATGGACAGAATATCAAGGTGCAGCTAAAGTCTGGAGAATATCTTGCCTGGGTACACAAGACCTCCATCACTTTCCTTAGCAGATGATGTTGTCTTCTTAGTATCAAGGGACTGTGATCAACATGCAGCAGAGTGATTCACTGCTGAATATGTAGCAGCTGGAGAGAAAAGCAGCACTTCCAAATCAGAGGTCATGATTAGACGGCAGCAGCTAGCCCGGGTAGACTTTAAGTATCTTGGTGTTTTGTTCATGAGTGAAGGTAGAGGAAGATTAGGAGATGACCTAGTGGTTGAGTCCATAATGGGGTGCTGAACTGAGAATCAAGTCTTAAGAAGAAGAACTCATTTTACTGGTCAATGTCCCATCATCAGCAATATTCCTAAGTTTGGAGTAGTGATAAAAGGATGTGATCACACATACTAGTGGCAGAAATAAGGATCCTTCACAAGGTGATTACACTTATTCTCCATGACTGAAGTGTTCAGAGGTATGAGATGATGTTTGAGTACAGATCTTTTATTTATTTGTTTAGCCTTTGTTGACAGGTTAGTAGACCTGCAGCCTCTTTTCAGTGAAAACCTGTGGAGGTATTAAATCTGACTACCTTCCCCTATTCTTTTAAGTAAGTGCTGTGGGATATTTTCATTCACCTGAGCTATCACCAACGCAGGCAAATGGCACCTTGGTTTAGTATCTATTCAAATGATGGAACACTCAAGAGTTCAGTGCCCCTTTAATGCTGCACTGCATGTCAGTAATGGAAAATTAATCTGGTTACATAGAATCCACAGCCTTGTGATCTTTCAGCTCCAATTGTAATTGTGCTGCCTGTTGAGCTGCTGACTCCTCCAGATTGAAAAGAGTCAGTTAAAATAGTTTAAAAACATTATGAGTTTGCCCCCTGGACACCTCGCTTGGGATCCCATTTGGTGAAGGAGGTCCTGTGACAGAGCCATTACATGCTGGAGGGACTAAGCCTCTCAGTTTGCCTGAGAAAATATCTATAGATCCCAAAGGATGAGTGGAATACTACTGCTGAATACAGGCAAGTCTGATCTACACTGCTCACTTTGCTATCTGTGTGACCCAAACAAGGAAAAGTGATTTAAACAAGTGAGGGATAGATGGAAAAATGTACCAAACCTTGTATTCACTTTATTTTTAATGTATGCATACTTTGGTGACTGAGTTAGTCCCAGTAGGCCAGTGTCCTCTTTTCAAGGGAGAAAACAAATGGTGCTAATTAAACATCAAGATCTGTTTAAAAAGGAAATGGATATGTTAAAATGGATTTCACTGAATATTTATGTGGCAGTACATGCTTTCTCAGACACATGTATGTTGTTTATAAAGTGCATGTTAAAGCACATGAAGAAATAAGCAGATTGTTAAATGATAAAATCATAACTCTTAAATATTAACCGTAATGGTATGTACTTGTCGTACAATGTGTAGAGATTATAAATTAACTGCTATCCAATTAATTATTTAAAATAGTACCCGGACCTTAGGTTTTGATTTTTGGCTGGGTGAGAGAAGCTTTCAGATCTAAATATGAAATATACTTATCAAAAATATTTTAAAGTAACCAGGCCTCATGTCAAATAGAGATGGTGCCCCTATTGCAATCCTTGTGAACTGTGTTCAGTTAGTATCAAGGGCACTAAATGAGCCAGGGGGATGGAGGTGGACTGGTTGACACACTCTGATTATTCATGGAAGAAGCCAAGGCAGGCTCTCAATATGAAGTTACACATGTGCTGCTAAGTCCAAGATGATGAGGGTGAAAGCACATGCATCATTACTCATCCAGAGTGCCACTTCAATTTAGCTAGTCACCTACAAGGGATTGTTAAGAGGACGGCTCAGAGACCTCCACAGAACTAATATACTGGCCCACTCCCTAAAGCTTAACTCTTGCCTCTAGGGAAATATCAGGCCCCCAAACAAGAATAAATAGGTTGAGTAGCTGCCTGGCTCCTACCCTGAAGGAAAAAATGAGCTGATGAGCTGATAAGGCACAGGTAAGGGAGCCCTAGGGCAAGGTCTTAAGGTGGGTACAAAAACTTTTTAGATAATCTACTGAAAAGAGACATTCCTGCCTATAAAAAAAAACATAATCTTATTTTTTTTTTCATTAACCCCAGACTCTTTTTTTTCTTGCAATCTATTAAATATTCAAGAAATAACATAGATTCATATGTTCACTGGAGATTACTAGTCTAACAGCCTAATAACCCTTACAAGCCTAGCCATATCTAACCCAATTTTCAATAGCTAGATGAATGAAGTCCACAGAGGTATGACCCTAGGCTATGTTATGTAATACCGACTGCTTCTTTTCATGAGGGGCATGGGCACCATCCTATGAGAAAATTTATGATTATTGTTCTAGGCTGCACTTGAAGTGGGTCAGGGAAGGGCTTTGCTTCATGTAAATGAGAAACTTTTTTCCAGAAAAAAGGGTAGTCTCTGAGAGATGTAGCTATCTCTCCAACATGATTTTTTTATGTCAGAGGTTAGGTTAAGATCCCTGGAACAAGTGATCCTCGTGCAGTTTGATTTACAAATGTGTGACATTTCCATCAGGACTGGATAGGAGACTACCCTGTAGGCCAGACACAGATCGCCCCTTAGTAGTATGTAGGAGACAGAATACAGTGCTAAGGCTTTCAATCTTTTCGCATAGGACTTATTTTTTATACCTAGTATCTTCCTGGTGAGAATCCTCTCAGGTCACTTCAGCTGTTGCAGATGTCTGGTGAGGTACATGCAGAAGAATGCATTTTACTCAGTTATAGGTCTGATGAGGGCCAAGTACAGTGGAATTATAATGGCCTTTGATATGGAGGCCACACCCTTATTTGTGAGTTGCGCCACATAGAAGAATTTTTTCACCACTATGGACACATGGTGGTCGAAGTTCAGATTACTATCAACCTGAGTACCCAGATCAAGTACCAGTGGGTCTGCTCTTGGGGGAGGTGCTGTCTATATTGTAATTAGCCGGAGTATTTGCTTTCCTAAAGGGAATAATTATGCATTTTTTGCATTTAGTTTTAATCCATGGCTCTGGCATCAGTCATGTCTCTCCATTAATCCTTTCTGCAGTATATCAGGTATCGTTTGGGGATTCAGTGATTGCCAATGATATCCAGTCATCTGCAAACGTGGTCACTCAAAGGCTGCCTATATTTGCCTTGACTTCTGAGAAATAAATGCTGAATTGGAGAGGACCTAGTACAGAACTCTGTGGTATGCCACTGGTGACCGGCCCCTTACTATAGGTGAATTCACTCACTTTGACAGTATGCATCCTGTCAGTGATCTATTTGGCTACCCACCTGGTGATGTAGAGGTTTATGCCCAGCTGAGAGTTTCTCTATAATACCTGAGTGGGAAATAGTGTCATCCATGCCCTTGGTTACCTTCTTGAAGAAGTAAGCCAGACATGATCTACCCTTAACAAATCCAAACTGGGTTGGGTCCAGATTCTGGAGATTACCTATTTCCTTGTGGATAAGGTTCATGATGATTCGTTCCATGGCCATGTGCAGAGAAACAACTGTAGCTGTCCTCCATTCTGCTATAACAGACCCCAGGATTCACGAAGCCTCCGTGTAAGAGTTATAACTCTTACACGGAGGCTGCAGTTAAACTGAGTGATGTCAGCATGCTCTGCATATTCATGAGAGCATGCTGAATCACACCCAAGTCGAACACGGCCGTGTAAGACAGTAGGGGGCGTGTCCGTAGGCTGATCCCTGCAAGCGGACACGCCCCCAGAAGTGTAAAAGTGTCCAAAGTACACACCCATAACAGAGTCCACGCAAATGTGAATAAACACAACACAACACATGCCCCTACAGACTATTAAACATAAAAGAAATATAAATGTACATGTCATTTTTTTTTTAAACTGTAAAGATGTTTAACCGTGAGTGCGCTCGTTTGCGCGGGTGTGCCCGTAGCGCAGCTACAGTTAGCAGTCAGTGGGAAAGCATATAAGAACTACATATGCAAAATAAGCCAGGAAGCAATAGCGAAGCGGTAGAGATGCTGGCTGCAAAGCAGGCATTCATGGTTCGAGCCCCCACAACACAATTTTTTTTTTTCCAAAATAAGCAGGAAACAAGTCCCTGACACATATATGTACACATAAAACCAGAATATATGTAAAATGCAATGTAATAGCCTATTTATATTGAATAAATGTGAGCCAAGAAATGAATATAAACTGCCAGATATGCCCATAGCTGAGCTACAGTTCAACAGAGTGAGATTATGTGGCCGTAGATAAGCATAGGTTTAACTGGTGCAAAATGAGTGCCTGTAGCCGAGCAGTGGTCTACTACGCTAAATATATGTGCCCCTAATTGCGTTAAGCGGCATATGCGCGCCAATAGCCAAATCAGTGTTAAACTGGCGCACCCGCTTGCGGAGGTGCGCGCCAAGAAACGAGCTAACCGACGGGCAACGCGTTGAGCAAGCCGTATCCAAAATGCCTTTACACAGACACACCCCTCAACATGTCTAGACAGTCCTGAAAAATAAAAGCAGTGGCCAGGTTCGAACCCAGGATACTATACACCAAAGTCAAGGTACAGAACCACTAAGCCATGACAGCAGGTCATAGAAATGCAATATCAGCTCATATATAGGAATGAATACAAACAACAGCATGACAATGCAGGTTTACTGAAGTTGATACAATTCCAAACTGGCCAATCACAGATATGTGCGGGAAAAACGGACTATATAAGCCCCATAGGCGGAATACACAGCATAAACGATTGTAGAACAGACCTGCAGTTAGAATGTCAGGTGTAGGTGAGGGTAGTCGCTTCCAGCGCAGAGGTGGGGTGTTGAGGAGTCCAGGTACATGGCCTGGCTCCTAGTCCATAACCATGAGGCCCAACTCATGCAGGGCCAGGTCCTTTGGGGAGCGTACAAGGCTGAGGCGTGGGACCAGTTGGCTCATGAACTCACCAGTGCCACAGGAATTCCTAGGACAGGTGAGCAGGTCCGTCACCACCATGCGGACCTGAAGAGACAAGCAGGACCAACTGAACCGTTGGATCCAGGAGGCCCAGCAATCACCCAACGCCCCACCACTGAGTAAGTATAAATTAATTATGTCTGTAGAAAGTTAAACTACCTGAAATCATGGAGATGTGTATTCCAATATTACTTCATTTATATTACAGCTGCAGGTGTCCGTTCTGCGAACCGCAGAGCCTATGCTGATAGGCTGGTGCGGTTGCGCCACCAGGCAGGTCAGTAATCCACAACTATTAACTGTAAATATGTATAAATGTATGACAGTTAGCATAAGAGTGCAGTGTAGCCAGGAAGGAATTAAATCTGCAACTCACAGAGTGTGAATGTTTATGCAAGTATTGCCTGATTACAACAGTTCCCAGCCTGTAAGATGAAACTAATCATGAGACTGTCCAACACATATTTGTAAATAAAACTGCACTGCCTGTAAGAAATTAGTACACAAACAGCAGCAGGTAGAGTATAGCTGCAGAAGAGGATGAATCCACCTGTGTGAGATGAATACATGTGGAAACCCTGAAACATGACAGAAGTGAGAGTGCTGGAAATAACTGCAATAATTCTGTTAAAACATGTCAATAAAGTCTAGAAGTACCAGTTTGAATAGTAAAATGAAAGCAAGTGAGAGAGTGTGAGAAAGTGTCAGGAATACAGCACTACAGTAGTAATAACCCCTGAATAAAGTATACTGCAGTCAGGACATAATTAAATGCATGTGAGACCCAAAACCAAACAGAAACATCTGTTCAAAGTGTTGCTGCATGTGGAATGTGTACACCAAAATCTGGATATGCTGCTCCCAGTCTGAAATATGCAGATAGGATGACTGTCTGATATTCCAAACATCCACACCTGTCCACAGTTATAGAAATAACAGTCAACAGGAGATGTATCAGCACAAATTTCGATATGACTTGTGTATGAACAGCAATAAAATGTAGACTTATGTTGCAGTAACAGTCCCATCTGCAAGGTTAGGTAGTTAACATATAGGACACTGTAGTCAGAACAGTAGTGTGTATATAACTGTAGCTATTAGAAATGTACAGCATATGTGGGTGTATCTGAAGGTGTTAATAATATGTCTGATTTACCCCACCCTCTAACCATCTATAACCCATTCCACGTGAAAATGGTATGTGCAATCACAATTACCACCCCTGGACATCTGTCCTGTTGGGTCATATATATTTGCATGTCTGTTGATGCATCCGCCCCGTTCATACATCCACACCTGATGGCCTGTTGCCATCAACCCATCCTGCATGTTGTTGGACTGTGTATTACTGTTGAAATTATGCATGTGCTTTGCACGCTGTTCAATGGTGTGAATAACTGGGTGTGTGGTTAATGGGAATACTAATGCATGCTGTTAAAACTAACTGTGAATGGTTTTTATATGTCACTAACCCAAACTGTAATGACATAATGCAAAACATAGAACGACAGGGAAGGCGGGTTCCGCGGACCCACCTCTCCCACCTCAGCTGGCGAGTGCACCTGGCACTAGTGCCGAGTCTGGACCCTCCTCCGGTGGCCCTGTGCCACCTGCGGGTGGAAGCGCTGCAGGGGTCGGGGCTCGCCCCCCCCCTGCAAGTGTGGCCGGGGGAGATCCACCACCCCCCCCCCGTGGCGTCCGGACTGTGGTGCGTAAGGGAGATTCGGGACTCTGTCCTCGAGCCCCTACGCCAGCTCGAGGCACGGGTGGTGCAACTAACGGGCTTGCCCGTTGCCCGCCTACACAGCCCCCAGCACAGCCCCATCCTGGGCAGTGAAGGAACAGTGGCAACTGCCTATGGGTGGGGATATCAGTTCCACTGTTGCCATCTGTGGGCTCATGGGCTCTGGACATCCCAACCTCCGTCCCGTCATTTGTGTAACCGCCCCACACGTGTCATACACTGCCCCTGTATGCGTCTTGTTTGTCTTGTCTGTTAACCTACCCAACCTACCTCCCCAGCTGTACCGACTACCTTCACCTGACATACCACTCTCACCTGAAAAAAAAAAAGGGCACTCTGTACCCACAAAAGAATTACGCCCCATACATAGCTGCCCATTCCGCACACATGTCCACTGGACATGGAACCCATCAATTCCAATTGGCTGTACAACAGGTATTATTGTTGTCCTGACACCTCTCTCAGGGGTGGAAGGTTTCAAATGTCACACCAAATTACATACATATGCACAGCTGTTGCTGCTGAAGAAATGGGCAGCTATGGGCCTTACCTACATCCCTCCTGCACATCCCAAGCTTGTTTCCCTACTGTCTTACCCTCTTTGTGACCCCTTTTTCACCACTTTCCTGTCTCCCCGTTTCTTTTCTTTCAAAGAAAATAGCTGGTGTGCGTGTCTTGAGCTAACCGCCAGTGCATGCGTGAGCTCCGCAAACCAGCGCTAACCCGTTACAACTGCTTAAAAGTGCCTTAGTCACTTTGATTGACAGGTCCTGTACTCAGTTCAAAAGAAAAATAAAATCCCACTGTGAGTCCCGAACCTTGGCAACTATAGTCTGCATGACTTACCACTAAGCCATGACTCTTACATAAAAACACTGTGCTAAAGTAAATATATCATTTAACAGTAGGAATGAATGTAAAGGGAATATAGATGTGTAGTACACAAAGCATGACATTTAGAATCACAAACAAAACTGGTGGATTTCCATAATAGTAGTGTGTGAACAGAAACAGCCATGCTAGTTGGAAGCTAGTAGGTAATAATGTCACCATAGCACCTTGCAAGACACACACATACTCACAGCAGGAGAAGCACTGCCCATACCCCACAACCCCTTACAGGAACACATCCGGACCAAGTAATAGAATATGTGGAGCAAAGGCCCAAAACCAGGGACACATTACAAATGAAGTTACAACAAATGCAGACAGTTCAGAAAGTAACAGGGTCTACACCTTGTGGGATGTTTGGAAGGGTATGCAGTCTGAACTTGAATGTTTGTCACCATATCCTGACTTGAGGCCAGAATGACCTGCCAGATAAAGGTGTGCATGAGATAATGACCAAATTTTGAGGCAGACATGTGGACAGCCTGCAAATATCTGTACACATGACGGGTACAACACCACCATATTTGAATAGTTAAGACCCTAGACATAGCAACAGTGAATGTCTTACAGGGATGCCCCACAGACCACATGTGAAATGTACAAACAGTAGGCAGAAAGGTGTAACACATGCAATGGCAACTATGGGTTCCAGAAAGTATTCACCACTGCATGGCAGAAAAGGTGTAGTAATACCTATGCTCATGCTAACCCACAGTCACACCTGCAGCATACCAGACATATTAATGGGTGCACACCACTGATATGTACCATTCCATGAGGCACATAACCGGTGAACCTGAAAGCCTCTGGGGCCTGCTCAGCAGCATACCCACATATGCTAATAGATGTCAAGGCCCATACCATGGCCAGACCACACTGCATGCTGTAACACCCTAGCAGATATAGCAAGCATTCCAGGGTGTGAATGTACATGGGAAATAGGAAAGCTACAGCAGCACACAACAGTCAAGACACCTAGCAGGCACACCAGTACTGACAGTGAAGGGCAACTATCAAGACGTAGCAACAGAATGCAAGCAAAGGTGAAAGGAAAACACACACACACATGCACACATCAACAATAGTAGTAGTTGTTAGTGTACATACACAGTCAGTACAGGAAACTGGAGAAATGAATGGAGGAATGTTAACCCACAACCCACAGAGTAAAATTAGAGATACCAACCTTTACACTCACAGAATGTTGTCCACAGCATAACAGCATGGTCCCTGCCATTAACATCTGAAAGGGCTACGCCTATTCCACACACCCTTTATAGCACAGTTCTGCAATCACAGTGAGAACTGCAATCAGTACACAACAGGCTGCATGCAATTAGCAAATGCTGGCTAACAATTGGTGCAGAGGCCATCACATGGGCATATGCAGATACCTACAAAAGTATGCTGTAGTCCATGTCCACGCATGCAATAATTACATTGCACCTGGAGAGAGACAGAGAGACAGAGTGAGAGAGAGAGAGAGAGAGAGAGAGAGGGAGAAAGGGACAACCACACCCAGAACTATACTGCGAATAAGCAGACAGACAGCAATCACAGCAACAGCTACCTGGAAGCTGCAACAGTGAACCGGAGCAGCAGGACAGTGAGACAGACATTCGCAGACACAGCTGTGACTAACACAGGTACTGTAAAGTAATACTATCAAGGTGTACATACTGTGAACCCTCCATATGTGTTATTGGGCTGTATCCATATGTATATGAAGATGTGTAATGGGCAGGGGATATACAGCACCTATCAGTGAAGGCTGTACATACAGTTGTATGTGTCAGCATCTATGTGCACATATATATGTCGCCTGATTGTAGGTTGTACTGCCATGTACTAATTACATTACAGAGCTATGTATGCTTAGCAGTATGTTAGTGTGTGTATACAGTAAGGTAGACATATATGCTGACATACCTGTCCAACATATGGCTATGTAGTCATGTCAACATATGTATGTGTAGATATCTTATATGTACATGTGTACATATGATATCCACATATGTATACATACATAGAGAGAGAGATGTAGGACCACATAGACAGATGCTGATAGAATGTTGTAGCGACATAACTATGTAATGCACACATGCAGAGGTAGAAATATGTAGATACATATACATAGACAGACTGATCTGACCACCTACAGGTATGATTGTATATGCTGACCTGCAACACAGCCTGCCCCCCCCTGTCGCCCACCCCCTCTGTGCCCCCCCCCACATCTACAGCAGAATATGTACAGCAATATATATATCTGTGCAAATGCATACACACATATGTACATGTATATAGAAATAGACATATAGACATATCTTAGTACATAGATATATGTATAGAGAGAGAGTGAGAGAGATGTATACAGAGCTGGAGTGAGGCACATGTGTACAGATGTATTGCAACTGGTGCCTGGGGACAAAGGCACGGAGTGAACACCAGTGTCACATCCGGAGTATCATACCACAGTCCAGACCACCTACACAGGTAACCACCATATAAATGAGTGTCCGCCCACCACTGCATGTGTCAGGGGTGGTCAGGGTCAGACATGTGTACAATAGTGGCCCCAATGAAAGTCACAGTGGCACACTATCCCTGGAACAGCTGCACATGGTATGTGTCCACACACATGGTCAGTCAGGCATGGACATGTAGGTCAGTGTACCCCCCACAGCACGTAATGTATGCCATGGTATGGACCTCACATGACAGCAACAGATATGTAGAAGGACACAGTGACATGTACAACACGGTGACAATGCACCCAAACACAGTACCATTGCACAGTGACTGTCACCACCATAGAGTACACGTATGCCGCCCACGTACAGGTTACCACCCCCAGATGCACATATGGAGCTCACACCCATGACAGATGTCCAACAGGCAGTGTACCACCGCCACCTTACACGACCTACCTGACTGCTGTGTGTCGTCTGTGCCACTGCAATTTAGTGCACATGTGTAGGTACGGGTTCAGACTCACAGACAGGACACACCCTGCAACAAACCACACAGTGTTACGATGCGAGACTCCCCATGTGTACATGTCACACATACCCCTGCTGCATGTCACTGAGATAGGTAATATGCCATATGTGTCACCCTGTGTAACTGTGTGTCGGCAGCAGGTACCATCACACCACATGTGTCACAATTGTCAGGTTAGCAGAACAGTACGCTGCTGTAGACACAGGGGCATTAGCATATTGCACAGTATCGGATTACAATGTCATGTATTGTGTTGTATTGTATTGGTATGGTGAGGTGCCTCCTGCATGGAGTGGAACCACTGGTGCTGTGCTCCAGTGTACAGGTACATACCCTGTAGTCCAGGTAGTGTAACATAGCACCTCTATATGTGTGTTTAGCGCCTGTCAGAGGGTATGTAGCATGCAACTGGGGATACCAGCAGGTCCCGTCCATGTCGTGTAGTCTGCTCACCTGTGGGTGTCTCTCACCTGGATAACTGTGATGACCTTGAGGTTAGGGTCAGCAGGGATACCCATGCCTTAATACAGGGGGAGGGTGGGGTGACACCTGCACTGACCCTGTCCGCCACAATGTGGTCTAGCTGTGGTGTAGGTGAAATATGTGTAGTGTACTAACCATGGGCATAGAGGATGGTTCCTGACCAGGTCGCTAAATAGGTCAGGTAGGCCTCCTGGTCATCTGCAGTATCACGCTTGATGTCCCACTCAACATTGCCCATGTGGTCAGTGTGATGGGAAATAGATCCTTACCAGTGCTGCTCAGACATACCCTCCCTTCAGAGAGTGATGCTCTGTCTCGTAGTGGCTTACATCAAGTGTGATACAATCAGTATATGGCTGGGGTTCGACGGACAGGATGCTGTCCCTTTGTGGACAGTGTCCTGGACATATATGGGAATGCATGAGCCATGTGGTCTTGGAGATGTCTGTAGAAAGCAATTGTGTAGGGGTCAGCATTGTGTGATGTCTCTGACACTGGCCCAGTGGGCTGTAAGGATACCATATCAGTGTTACAAAGTGTAACGTCTGTATCCGTAATGTTGTGCACTGTAGCCATCTGTGCTGGTGGTGGAGGTGGGATATGTATATCCAGGGCATGCAGGGTGTTGTCAGCTCACAGTAGTCGCCGATGTACGCCATACAGTACCTAGACACAAACACACAGAGTGAGGAGGTGCACCTCACCTAAATTGGTGTTCTGACTGCTGGTGTCCAGTAGTATGTCGTACGTAGCCTGGCAGGTACTGTACAACAGTTGATGGCCGAGCACTGCTACCTGGCCATCTACATGTGTATCCACCAATAGACAGACAGCTGCCACATATGTGTGATATGTGTTATTATGACAGTCAAGTAGCATGTGTATTATGTGTGCCAAGGTCTGCCAACATAGATTGCTGATACCATGTTATCTTTATTCCCAGGTACATGGCCCACCGAGACATGCAACCTACTCCGTGGCTGAGGATGAGGAGATACACCAGAGCCTGGTGTGGGACTATGCAACACTGTTTTCCGGCACCAGCCAGACTCAGCAGGTGGGGCCTGCAGTGTGGCAGCACCTTGTCCGGCGGGTAAATGATATAGGCATGCATAATAGGACATATGAGCAGGTGCGACATCACTGCAGTGATTTGATTAGACATGTCCGTCAGCGTGCATCAGATATCCACAGGCAACAGGTCGCCACAGGTGGTGGGGTGGCTACACATCCCCCACTCACCAGACTGGAGGGACTGCTCCTGAGTGTAGTGGCTCCAGTCCACCTGCAACACCAACAGCAGCAGACATGTGTCATGATGGAGGCTGGAGCCACAGCAGCAGGACACTGAACGTGCAGGTAATATGTCACATGTGTAGTTGACTGTTGTGTACACTGGTAGTTAATGCATGTGTGGTGTGTCCTTTGTTTGTAGCTGCAACCATAGTATATAATGTGCAAGTGTGATATCCGCAATATTAGCTGCAGACCTTTTAAAGGCGACTGTGGTTCACCTGACCTGTATCATACTCCATAATATTGGCACAGTCGTGCCCACTAACATTAGTTTCCTCCTGTCTGCAGGACCCTCTGGTATCACTGCAGTGCAGCCTATCCATGCTGGTGAGTGTCTATTTACTTTACCTGTTAAGATGTTGGTAGTAATAGTACCTTTGGCACACTTAGTGGTGCCTTGTATGCATGTAGGTGTGTCTGTGTCTGTGTGTCAATATCACGCATACTGAGTACTGTTCAATTGTGTGAAACTGTGTGCACGTGTGCATGTGTGCAAGTGTGCAAGTGTGCAAGTGTGCATGTGTGCATGTGTGCATGTGTGCATGTGTGCACCTGTGCATGTGTGCATGTGTGCATGTGTGCACCTGTGCATGTGTGCATGTGTGCATGTGTGCATGTGTGCATGTGTGCATGTGTGCACCTGTGCATGTGTGCATGTGTGCACCTGTGCATGTGTGCATGTGCATGTGTGCATGTGTGCATGTGTGCACCTGTGCATGTGTGCATGTGTGCATGTGTGCATGTGTGCATGTGTGCATGTGTGCATGTGTGCACGTGTACATGTGTGCATCGCTGGCAGTGTGAAGACATTGTAAACTGTGTTTCCTGTTTACTTCCCACAGGTTCTGTTGCTGCTCTGGTGTTATCTAGCAGGGAAACTGAGTCAGGTGCCGTGGGTACTGCTACTGATGACATTGTTGTAGTGGCACAGGACGGTATGCCAGGGTCCGCCATTGGTCAGCCAATTGACAGTACACAGCTGTCAACACCATCCATGCGCACAGTTATCCTGCCATTACACCCCTTGTCACCACTGTCCCTAGGTGATGGACAGCATACAGTGGGCATCGACCAGGGTAGTGTGGTACCTGCGGCACATGCTTCCCCACACAGCAGCCATGGGCATGGCCCACACATGGTACCACACAGACAGTTGTCCAGGGTTCTCGTGGGAGCATCCATGGGCGTACTGCCCTGGCAGACATGCCCACAGAGGACTTACAACCTCAGCTATGTTCCGACTGTCATGCAGGCACAGTCACGTATGGAACGGTACACCAGACAGGGTCTGAGGGAGCTGACAGCATGTCGCACAGCCATGACCGACGGTATGCGTGACATTGCGGCCGCCATCCGTGATTTCACCAACGTCGTAGACAGACGTTGTGGGGACATATTAGACCGTCTCAACAACTACATGCCCATGAGCCAGGGTGATGGTGGGCGGTTGCGTCGACGTGGCGTATGCCAGCAACAGCAGCAGCTGGCAGTCGGCGTGGGCGACAACAGGGCGCGCCGCCAGTAGTGCCAGCAGCAGCCCCAGCAATGCTGGTTCTGTGCTGTCATCAGACCGCCCCAGGAGACCACGCACGTGGCTCTGGCCAGGGCCGACAGGGCTCTGTGTCCAGTCAGCGAACACCTGCTTCCGATGACAGTACCCAGTCTGGGTTGGTCCCGGATACGGTCCGTAGCACCCCTGCAAGGCACAGGTACCGTGTCAGTGCCCAGAGACACTGATCTGTATGGCCTGGCAGGTACAGTCTGTGGCTGTCCACAAACACCAGTAAATGGCAGCCATGAGGTGGAACTGTGTGCATCCATACACACATGCAATATAACAACACCTAGGGCTACCGCATACACGCACACACTGCAGCAACACTGGCCCACCTTCTACTGCTGTCCCTCACCAACACACATACACATACATGTCAATTGGTGGTATGGGTGGCTGACCCAGGCATACCAGGTTCACACCCTGTGCATATGATGAAACTGTGCCACCTCCTGCAGTCTGTAACAACTGTGCAGGTACAGGTTAACATGTTACTGATGCACAGGGTGACCACATAGATGTGTAGTAATAGTATCATGTGTTGAACAGTACTGTGTGCTGATTTAATTGTGGGTATATCACAGCATGCCTGATGCAGTATTTGTGTGATTGTCATGTCCTGTTGTCTACACCCATGGTAAGTAACATAGTGTATCATCTGCACATGTTGGCATACTAGTGGTAATGATGTCAACAGCAGCCTACATACATAGGTAGCACAGGGGATGGGTAATGACTGTAGTAACACACAATGATGGACATGTAAATTGCAAGTGGCATGTTGGCCACACTAGACTCTGCAATGCAGATGTGTGAGGACGTTGATATGTGTGCATAACTACACAAGTGGTACAGGACACATAGGTGCACACTAGCACTGCATGCACACACCTCCTACCATACTAGACAGCCCCAACACACATAACAAACTGTCACAGGAGGGAGAGTCCCCATACATGTCAGGGATACTGTGGTGGCAAGCCAGGGAGCATACATCCTACTAAGTATGGCACCACTGTGAGAAGGATCGGTGTCTGTTATTTGACATGTGTATTACTGCAGGTACGGGCACATGGGTTTATATCCAGTTATTGTACATCCTGACAGTACATGCATGTTCCGTACACTTGTGTGCACTGAGACTGGACCCTGGCCATCTGACCAGTGTGTTTCCATGTACATGTGCATAGCGCCTGCATATGTGCAGTGTTACCTTATGGAACTGGTACAGCTTGTTTGTTGTACAATGGACTACATGGAGCACTGTTCACTGTACCTTTGTTTGCATGCATGTTTGCTTGCAATTACCCTGGAATACCGATCACACCTGCAATGCATAGTTATAGGGCTTCTGTGGACCCCTAGTGCCATCTGTGTAGCCTACTGTATGTATGGCCGTGTCCCACTTGAGAGGTTGCTACTGTTTGACCTGTTCACATGTACATTGACTGTGACACAGTGCATATGACCTGCCTGACATGTGTCCACGTGAGCAGTCATGTATGCTACTGCTAGGTAGTCACAGGCACTACACCTTCACACATCCATCTCCTGTTGAACTACCTGCTTTGCTAGGGACAGCCTGCACCTGTCACCCCTGGCCTATCGGATATTGGCAAAGCCTCTTGCTACCCCCATAGTGGCTATGTTAGGCAGGGCTCACATGACAAACCCACCTTCATAGGTATCACACGGGTTAAGACACTAAGAGCAATGCTGCACAATGCCAGATGTCCAATCCTCCACATGCATGCACCCAAAACACTCCTTTGCAGGGGAAACATCGATATGTGTGCAGTAACAGATACCTGGTTCAGGGCTACTGGGGGCACACCAGCACTACCAGGTGTACCCCGGTTGATTCCTTTGCTACAGTCACCAAGGCCATTGCCGAGGGGAAGGTGGTTCACACAGCCTACCTGGGCCTTGCAAACGCCTTGGCAACAATACCACACTTGGGCATTCTAGGCAAGCTCACCATCCTGAATATGAGCCCCTATGTCACTAGATGGATTGCACAGTGGCTCATGAACAGAACACACATGTTTAGCATTGCTGGAGCCATGCCACACCCCATAACAGTTCCAGGATGTGTCCCAGAAGGCTCAGTCCTGGGACCCTCTTGTTAGGTACATATTTATTGGAGGTACAGGCCAACACGGATGAACTGTGGCTGTCCAGATATGCAGATGACTGCAAAATGGACAACATAATCGACTACCCACCTGACACAGGCATCTTCCAAAGGGGCATCAGACCAACAGACAACTTGTGCCAGGCCCATGGCCGTCTGCTGAACAGTGTGTAGAAGGGGACTGTGCATCCTGTAGTCTGTTCACCTAGTTACCAAAAGGGACATTGTCCCCACACACACTAACCTCCTCAGCCAGAAACACACACTTGCCAATTGCAGGATTCAAACCCCTATCTGACTGTTATGACATGTGAGACAGGCGCATTAGCTGAGCACGCTATTTGCATTACTGGGGGTTTTCTCTGCCCCTGCTATACTTATAGAGTGCTGACATCATCAGTATTTAGAAAAGGGTATGGGCATCCTGTAGTGTCCTATCCTATTTGCCAAAAGGGACACGTCCCTCGCACACTAACCCCCCTTACACAAACACACACACTTGCCATTCACAGAAATCAAACCCCTACCTAGTTATGTTATGACACTTGAGACGGACGATTAGCAGAGCGCTATTCGCATTACTGGGGGTTTTCCTTTCTCATGCTCTACTTATAGGGTGCTGACATCAGCAGTGTGTAGCAAAGGGGAGGGGCATCCTGTAGTCTGTTCACCCAGTTTCCAAAAGGGACTTTTCCCTCACACACTAACCCCCCTCACACAGACACACACACTTGCTATTCACAGGAATCAAACCCCTACCTAGTTATGTTATGACACTTGAGACGGACGCATTAGCAGAGCGCGCTATTTGCATTACTCGGGGTTTCCCTTTCTCATGCTCTACTTATAGGGTGCTGACATCAGCAGTGTGTAGCAAAGGGGAGGGGCATCCTGTAGTCTGTTCACCCAGTTTCCAAAAGGGACTTTTCCCTCACACACTAACCCCCCTCACACTTGCCATTCACAGGAATCAAACCCCTATCTAGTTATGTTATGACACTTGAGACGGACGCATTAGCAGAGCGCGCTATTCGCATTACTGGGGTTTTTTCTTTCTCATGCTCTACTTATAGGGTGCTGACATCAGCAGTGTGTAGCAAAGGGGAGGGGCATCCTGTAGTCTGTTCACCCAGTTTCCAAAAGGGACTTTCCCCTCACACAAACACACACACTTACCATTCACAGGAATCAAACCCCTATCTAGTTATGTTATGACACTTGAGACGGACGCATTAGCAGAGCGCGCTATTCGCATTACTGGGGGTTTCCCTTTCTCATGCTCTACTTATAGGGTGCTGACATCAGCAGTGTGTAGCAAAGGGGAGGGGCATCCTGTAGTCTGTTCACCCAGTTTCCAAAAGGGACTTTTCCCTCACACAAACACTTGCCATTCACAGGAATCAAACCCCTACCTAGTTATGTTATGACACTTGAGACGGACGCATTAGCAGAGCGCTATTCGCATTACTGGAGGTTTCCCTTTCTCATGCTCTACTTATAGGGTGCTGACATCAGCAGTGTGTAGCAAAGGGAGGGGCATCCTGTAGTCTGTTCACCCGGTTTCCAAAAGGGACTTTTCCCTCACACACTAACCCCCACACACAAACACACACACTTGCCATTCACAGGAATCAAACCCCTACCTAGTTATGTTATGACACTTGAGACGGATGCATTAGCAGAGCGCTATTCGCATTACTGGGGGTTTCCCTTTCTCATGCTCTACTTATAGGGTGCTGACATCAGCAGTGTGTAGCAAAGGGGAGGGGCATCCTGTAGTCTGTTCACCCAGTTTCCAAAAGGGACTTTTCTCTCACACACTAGCCCCCCTCTCACAAACACACACACTTGCCATTCACAGGAATCAAACCCCTACCTAGTTATGTTATGACACTTGAGACGGACGCATTAGCAGAGTGCGCTATTCGCATTACTGGGGGTTTCCCTTTCTCATGCTCTACTTATAGGGTGCTGACATCAGCAGTGTGTAGCAAAGGGGAGGGGCATCCTGTAGTCTGTTCACCCAGTTTCCAAAAGGGACTTTTCCCTCACACACTAACCCCCCTCACACAAACTTGCCATTCACAAGAATCAAACCCCTACCTAGTTATGTTATGACACTTGAGACGGACGCATTAGCAGAGCGCGCTATTCGCATTACTAGGAGTTTTCCTTTCTCATGCTCTACTTATAGGGTGCTGACATCAGAAGTGTCTAGCAAAGGGGAGGGGCATCCTGGGTGTGGTTTCCTGTTTGCCAAGAGGGACATTTCCCTCACACAGACCAACCTCACACACAGACAGACGCACACACACACACACTGAGCACATGCAGGATTTGAACCCCTATCTAACTATGTCATGACACTTGAGACGGACGCATTAGCGGAGCGCGCTATTCGGATTACTGGGGAGTTACATTTCTCCTGCTGTACTTCTAGGGTGCTGACATCATCTGTGTTTGGAAAGGGGAATGTGCATCCTGTGGGGAAGCGGACACCAAGCACACTATGGCTAAGCTGTCATTCCCTAGGGCAAACAGCCTATTGTTGACCTCTACACCATTATGTTTACTTGTCAAATGCACATTATTTGTTGCTAACAGACTGTTTGCATATCTTTATTGCCATAGCATTCCCTGTTGGTATGGACAACCTCTGCATCTGTGGAAACTGTTTGAATATGGCAGGGATCCACTATATCACGTATGTCTCTGTAGTCATTTCACTGTATGCACTGGGCAGACTGCTGTGCTGTGGTTGGACCCTGGCATAACACATGACAATACCAGATACGTGTGTCCCACTGCTAAAACAAGATTTGGACTAAGTGTGTGAGCATGCCCAGTTCAGCCTTCCCATGGCATGTTGTCAAAGTGTGTGAGCATGCCCAGTGTGATTATTCCATATGTTGGACTCTGCAGCCCACCACATTTGTGGATGTGTGAACTTCACAAACTATCACCCGTTCATGGTTGTGGGTTGTGTGTCATGTTGTGTAGTTACTGTACAACTGCTTTGTGTGTCAACACAACAGGATTATACTGTGCCTGCAGTGTTTGCATGGGATACTTTGCATGCATTCGTCAACATCCTTTCACACTGACCTAACACTGTAGTACTGTATAGTGTACTGGCAGTACTTTGACTGTGGTGGACAGTAACCTGGCCTTTACTGCTATCACTGCTTTACATTCTGATCATGGGCACAACAGCCTGGTCGGGGCCAGTTGGGTACATCTGACCATGTTGCATTCTGTTCTGATATGCACTACTTACACCAGACTTGCCCAACATTGTTAGTGTATCCCACAACATAGGTGTACAATTGCATACACTAGCGTTGTGCCCTAGTCCATGGCTAATGCAAGTTGGAGAGTGTGTTTGTCCTTCCACACACATTGTAAGTGGAGTTTGCCATGACCAATGTAATGGTTGGTATACTGTGCCTCTGTCTACCTGTGACATGACAGTGATATCCTGGATGAACCTACCATCTCCAGTCCACCCATCAGGATTCCTATTGTGGAAGATTAATGAGTGACTCTATGGGTAGCCTGTGCTGAGGGTTCACTCATGGGTGGGGGTGGCTTCTGTGTTATGGATCACACAGTACAGCCTGTCCCATGTAATTCAGTGCTGGGGTTCAGGTCTGTCATGTGCATAGCTCACTGCCATTCAGATTGTACTATGTGCAGCATTTGTATTGATGCCAGCAACACATGCAGAACATGGCATGTGTGTAGGCTGATTGATACTCCTGATGTGGTACTGTTGGGGACTTTACAGTTGATGGAGGTGTCTGCTGAGGTACATCCCACAGGGGCTATTGTAGTCGATTGACCCACTGATGCAGGAGGACTGCAGAGCCACAAGGACCTCACCTTGTGTAGATCTGACATCCTTCATGATTAGGTGGGTATATGGTATGTTTCTGTAAACACTACAGCACATGTTTGTCCAGTGCAGGATATCTATCACCCTGTGTCCCCAGGTCTCTCATTACATGTTAACTACATAATGGGTTAACACCTATGTGGTAATTGGTGGACACTTACTGTATATCCACGGGGGTTGACTATACACATTTCTACACTTAGCTTGCTGACATAGCTATGGCACCAGTTGTCTGTTTGTATGTGGCCCTTTTGTAGGATGCATGTGTCAGCTGGTGGATCATATGTGGTGAGCGGTTTGTAGTCCTCTGCGAACATGTTAGGACACAGTCCTTCCATGTTTGCCTGTACCTATGGGACATATATACCAGACGAGGGGGATACCAGGTCCAAGCCTTGTGGGATGCCAGTTATATCTGGTTTGTAGTCTGACATGGCTGAAGCAGGTCTGACCATGTCTGTTCTGTCCTTGGTCTGGTTTGCAACCCCTCTACTGACATGTGGGTTTATATTTACACTGGTGAGCCTATCTATACTGAACATGTAGGGTATTGTATAGACGCCTTTGCAAGGTCCACATCCACTGTGTGGATCACATTGCCCTCATCAATGACCTGAATGACTGTTTCAATTGGGTCCAACATGGTTAGGGGCAGGATCTGCACTTGAGAGGGCCACACTGTGTTGGGTCTGGTGTCAGTAGGTCCCCGACATCCATATTTCTGTGGTACATGCTGCTCCTTTACATAGCTGAGCAATCTGGGCTTCTCAGGATTCTGGGGTAGTACTGTTCAGTATCCACTCAGGCAACACCTTTGTTGAGAAGGACCACTGTTGCTGTACACTGCTCTTTGGGTACATATTCTGTGGTACGGCTGGCATTGAGCAGTAGTGTGGTGTGGCATTCCATTCATCTTAGACTCCATGTTGCACATCGCCCAGGTCACCATCTCATACCATTGCTGCTGTGTGTTTTGCTTTGGAGATGTTGTCTGTTACCTCAGCATCTGCTATGTCAGGGGGCCAGCTGTCTGCTGGGATACATATTCTGCATACATGGGGGTGTGTGGGTTTGCACTGCACCTGTCAGGATGTATGTTGGCAATATGTGTGTGTGTTTGTGGTGTTTGTGTGATTCAGTCCATATCTGTGAATACACAAGATGGCTCCTACCATCAGTTGTGTAAGCCTTGCGATTATCCTTCATGTCCTGTGCAATTTGTATCTACATAGGTTCATAGGTTCATACTAGGCTATCCACCCTGGGCATTTGTTAGGCTAGCCAGCGTGTGTGTGGCTTTTGAGACCCCTTGCTATCTGGATAGTATGGCCATGTATTGTTTGCTTAGCTGTGCCTCTGTCTGGACATCACACAGTGAAGACCCCACTGTAACTCTACAATCATCCATCCACTTGCCAAGATTCCTGTTGAACAATGTCAGTGAGGGGCTCTGCCTAACATGGGGTGGGAGTCTGGTCCAGGGTGTGAGGAACCTGTGGATTATGTATCTGTCCCACCAGCACATCCTATTTCATTATGTGTTGGGGTTGACATCTCTCACTCTCGCAGCTCCAATGGATATGTGTTGTCTGGGGTGGGGCAGGTCCATCACTCCTGTGTTAGGCATGGCCTCCTACAACAGGCATGCAATGCCTCTGTGTGGGCAGTCTGCAACTGTAGTCAGCTGGGGTGTCTACAGCCTAGCAGCATATGACATATATGTATGACACTTTATCCTCTTGGTAAGGTAGCTTTGCAGTCTTCCTAACAGCTGCAGGTGTCAGGTAAGGTAGATCCCACATGAGTCATTGTACTGGATTATCGGTGTGATTGGGATAACGTATAGGGGCACAGTGGCCTCTGTTGCCATAGATGTGACTCCTTTCCTAATACAGTGTCACATGTACACAGTCTTCCTAGCCACATTGGCAATGTGGGTGTCACATAACAGGTTACTGTTCACTTGTGTCCCTTGGTCCCTGGTTATTCCTTCCATACATAATGGTTTACCACCTTTGTGGTATTTCGTGGTACCTTGTCTGGTATTTGGTGGGACATTCATACTGTCCAGTGTCTTCCAGACGGTTGGGGGGGGGGTTATTGTGTGTGAGAGTGCGGGCTGTAGCATACTACAGACTGCACAGCAGTCTTGCCTACAGTTAGTTGCACGTGGGTGAACTCCACTGCCTTGTACATTGTCAGTTACCTGGACGTCTGGGTGTCTGTGCTGCCTATGGTTACTCACCTCCTTTTATGTAGTGTTCCAGGTTTTGGGGCCATGACACATGGTACATGGTATGACCTGGTAGTGCTGGTGTGCTGTCAGGAGCCTTGCAGCAGGTTTCGGTCACTGCACAGACATCGATGTTCTGTATTCTGGGGATGGCCTAGGGGGCATGCATATTGGGGTGTACACATCTGGCATCGGTCATCATTTCCCTTATGTTTCTTCCCACTTATGTTTTCTCGGGTGGCGGGTCAGTCTGTTCAGCCTTGCCTACAAAAGGCTGTGTGGAGGTGGCCAAGGCCTTATCCACTATTCAGATGCCCAGGGGTAACAGGTGCAGGCCATCCCAAGGGCAGCTGCATGGATTGTCAAGCATGACATCCCAACCTGACAGACATTGGATCCCCTTGGACTGACACCAGTAAATGTGCTACTTGCTATGACTGATCATTCCATGTTTCTACTGTGGCATTATTCGTGGTAAGGGTAAGTTGCTGCAAACGGTGAGTGTCATACCAGCCTGGACTACATAATCGGATAGCTCATCTGTGTCTCTTTACATGTAGGCTAGGGCAGTACACCTCAGGTCATTCACACCAGCATGGACTATAACTGCATCATATTTCTGTTTGCTTTGGAGTGACCTTCATATTTCTGTTATGTGGCATGTTGTGGCGGCCTACAGGCAGCTTACTGTACCCTTTCCTTTGTTCAGTCTGCTGTGCGGGACAGCAGTGTGTCTGACTATGGAGTCACCTATTACAACTGTATCAGGCATGTTGTTTCTCCTTCTGGCCTGTGACTGTTTGGCACACCAGCTTTGTGTGCTATGTTTTGCATGTGCTATGTTTGGAGGCTGTTTCATTGGGTGTCTGCTTTATTGGCCTCTGTTGGTGTGCTGTGTGTGTGATTTCTGCCTCTGGGAATGTCTTTCTGTGTTTATGTGTTTGGTTTGCAGTTGTGGTAGGTCTATGTGGGTATGTATTTGTGGTGTGTGTGGTTACCTTCTCCTACTGACTTGTTGTGGGTGTACTGAGTTGGGGGAGCTCTGCCTCCGGTTTGGATGGATGGTTGCATCTCTCACATATATTTGTATTTCTTGGGTGGAGTTGGTGGTTGTCTGTGTACTTGGGGCAGGTGTAACATTGGCACAGGGTTCACAGATTCCACTTGTTGAGCCTGGCCTTACTGGATTGCATGTGTGGACAGATTATATTGCCATACTACTGATCAGTAATTACGTCATTGTTCATGCTTGCTCTATCATGTAGTAGCTTCCTCTTTCTCTTGCATGTTTTGGTTATGGCTGGAGTCCACCATGCCAGGTTTAGGCACTGTGTCTTGTTTTAATTTGGGACTGCATAATCCAAGCATTCCTGGCGGTGTTCATGGCGTGGCTGTCTTGCAGGTTCTGAGGCGTGGCCCATATTTTGCACCTGCGTGAACTTTCATGGCTTCAACATCATTTTGGAGGTGTGCACATAATGCTTAGCACATGTTTTCCACTGTGTTTCCCGGACAGGGACTCTGGTCAGGGTTTGTATATCCAGTGTGATTACTATATGGTCTGGTGTTACCAATGTGCAATACACTTCTCATCTTAACATCCCGTACCCATGTTGCTGATTATCACATCCAGTATGCTTGCCCTCTTGTGGGTGTGCTACGTTGTTCCTGGGCCTTTTGGTTTGTGGTTTAATGCCCTTTTGTCCTACACTGTTGCAGCTGGTATACTTCTCCCAGTCTATGTGTCTGGGTATTTGCAGTCAGCAAATTTAATGTGGTTTGGAGGACTTGACATATTCATGTATTCCAGCATGGGCGCAATGCAGTTCCTGGTGTTGGGCCAGTACTCTGTGGCAGGCTATACACTGGTGGGCGGTTTTAGCCACTGTTACTTGTGCATGGCTAGTCCATGCTGCTTTTTCTGGTGGTAACAACATGGGGGTGTTGTTATCCTTGTCATTGTTGATGGTCACCCTCCTTTTGTAGCTTGTTCCAAGTGTTGAGGATGTACAGCACAGTCTGAGGTGTGACCTGGTGGTGTTAGGGTGCTGTTGTGAGCCTTGCCTCGGTATTCTGTTACAGCACAGTTATCAACATTCTCCATACTGGGTGGGCTTAGTCTGCATGCATCTTGCTGTTTGACCTTATCCCTTATCTGATTCTTATCCCTTCTGGTACCTATGGAGATAGGTTTGTGTTTTGCACCTTCCTATTCAGGGCACACTGTGCATGACAACGGCCTTTGCCAGTATCCATACAGCCTGCACTGATAGGTGCATGCCACTCCTGGCAGGTGGTGCATCATGTCATGCTCAGCATGTCATCCCAGACTGGCACACAGTTCGTCCCCTTTGCCTACCTGCATTACTCCGGTAATTGTTGCACTTCATCATCTCATTGTCCTGTTGTGGCATGCTGCTTGTTGAGGGTAGGATGTTAGACGGGGTCCTCAGGTGTGCATATGGTACTTGGTGTTACATTACTTGACACACAGCATTCATGCCTCAGGTGGTGCTGCAGGGCTGCCTCTGTCGGATGCACATATTACACTTACCTGTACATGTTTGTGAACAGGTTGTGTCACATTAGGCATCCCTGTTACTATATGGTGAGTCGGAGGGGTATCATTCCCAAGGTTCCTACTGAGCCAATGTATGTGCTATGCGTTGCCTCTTTGCCAGAGCCAGGGCATACTGGGCACGCCTCCTTCTGCCTACTGGGGCAGGCTCAGGTTGTTCCTCCTCCGAGTCACGCTGTGCCTGTGGTGGCCTTGGCGATGGTGGGGGGCTGTTTGGCCCAGCCCTATGGTGATCCTGCTGCAGCTGTTTTCGCATGATCATATTATGTAGCATAGCACATACCATGACAATTTGGGTACATGTAGTTGGTGTGTACTGCAAGGCTCCACCAGATGTGTCCAGACACCGGAACCGTGACTTGAGCAGCCCAAACACACGCTCTATTACATTCCGTGTTTGTGCGTGTGCCTCATTATGGCGTTCCTGTTCAGGTGTGTGTGCATTTCTGATGGGTGTCATCAGCCACGGCTTCAGTGCATATCCAGCATCCCCCACTAGGTGTCCGTGTGGGATGTCCCCATTGGCAAATGTCTGGTACAGCTGCGTCAGATGCCAGATGTGGGAATCATGGTAGCTCCCAGGACAGCCGGCACACACATTCATTATTATGCCCTGGGCATCACACACGACCTGGCAGTTGATGGAGGAGAGGCCCTTGCGGTTTATGTAGGCCCTACCCCGCTCTCCTGCTGGTGCTTTGATGCGTATGTGCATGCAGTCTATGGCACCCAGTACCTCAGGGTATTCCGCTATTTGCTGGAAGAGACGCATGTTGCTGGCCAATACCTCACGGGCATTGGGGAAGTATACATGATCACCGACATGTGCTGACATGGCATCCAGGAACTGGTGCAGTACCCTGGAAGCTGATGCCTGTGATATCCCCATCATATCGCCAGTTGGTCTCTGGAAGGTACCTGTTGCTAGTATTCTTAGGCCAACACATACCTTGGTTTCCACTGGGATGGGTTCCCCTCTGTTAGTTCTGTGTGTGAGGCGTGGCCTGCACAGCTCCACTATTTGCTGCAGGAGGTCTCTGTCCACTCTATAGCGCTCTACTATCTCCAGCTCATGTAACCCGTGGTAGGTGACCCTGGGCCTGTACACTCTTCTCCGTCTCCTCACTGCGGGTTGTCTGGCACCATCTGCATTGTCACCACCCTCAGCAAGTCGCCTATGTCTCATTATGGCAGCTATGGCAGCCCCTAACATTTCTGCTCTGAGTTCAGCTTTTTCAGTTTTCACTTCTGATAACTGAACTCCTGTCTTGCAGTGTCTCTTGAGAGAAACATGCTGCACTGCTGTTTGCAGAGTTTTAAGTGCTGGGCTGGCCTAGTATTCTGCCTGTGTAATTGCCTGCATCTAATTGTTTTCACCTGCTAGCTCCAGCAGTATTCCCTGCTAACTTCCTAGTACATCTGTTGTTTCCTTTTTCCTTGCTGTTTCCTCAGGGTGGGGCCGTGTGCAAACCAGCAGAAACAGGCTCACAGTGGCTTACACGCGCGCACACATACTTACACAGTTCAGAATCTGCTTATTCAGTTTTAAACGCGTGCACGCCCGCGCAAACAGTGTTAAACAGCTCCCAACACGCTCCCACATGCTTAGTCTGCCTTGCACGCGCGCACACTGTCTTACACGCGCGCACACTGCCTTACACGCGCGCACACCGTATTACTCGCGCTTCACGGCGCGCACACGTGCGCATACACGTCCAGCAAGAAACTTTGGTGTAGGCAACAGTGTACACCTTCCATTTCTTGGCTTTCTCATGTTTACTTGGGGGCACACCTCCTCCCTTGATGTCTCTCTGACATCTGTCATGTAACTCTACCTCCCAATGACTTCTATCCCTTTCTACCATTCCCCCCTGTGATGTCACCTATCTCCTACTCTGTTCCTCCCCCTTCTGTAACTCTTACACTACTCAGACTGTGCTCATTTGCTATGTGACAGTGGTATTCAGTATCCTTACACTAATTTGCAACAGATTGCCTACTAATGCTTAGTTACATCTCTTACACTTGGCTTCCCCTTGGCAACCACTACACGGTGGCCATGTTGGTTTTCTATGCTGGTCCCTCCATTGACATTCCAGGTAATTCATAACACCAACATTTGAAGGTTTAAAACCTTCGTTTCATGTTTTATGCAGCGCAGCCCGTTTGCGTGGGGCTGCGCTGGTTTACATCGGCAATTGCCGAAAAAAAATTATGATTTTACATTTTTTTGCATGGGGTTGCATTGCCAATGGCCACATATTTGGCCATTGGCATGCTGCCTATGACATATGCACCCTTTATTTGGAGCTGACATGGCTCCATTGCGTGTTGCAGAAACGCACTCAGTTGTCAACTGAGTACATTTCTGCAGCTAACACGGCTCTTACACGGGCTGTTCTGGGCTTCCTGGATCGCTAATCAGCCTCATTTGCATGCTATTCGGATGCAAGTGGGCTGATTAGCTTAGCCACGCCCACTCCGTGTAAGAGCCGTGTTAGACTAACTCTTACACGGACTTTGGGCTGTTCCTGGATCACGAAGGCTACATGGAGTCTTACACTACTCTTAGACTCCGTGTAAGCCTTCGTGAATCCGGCCCATAGTCTTTCTGGAGGCTGTGGTTAAATAGGGATCCATGTGGGTTGGCTAGGTCATGTTTTAAGCTATTTAAAAGACAACCTGGGATGTTGTCAGGGCACACTGATGCCATGTTTTTAGCCTTAGAGAGCACAGAGGTTGCCTGCTTTCTTGAGATAGGCTGAGAAATGGTGGCAGGTATACTTTTGGGGAAAACTGGTGGGGACGGGAGGCTGAAGTCTGATTCAAATCTGTTAGCTAGCAGGTTGGCCATTTCCTCCGGCTGAGTATGGGTTGTGCCATCCACAATCAGCTCCACTCATAGCTGGGTATTCCCCTTAAGATTTCAGATGTAGTTAAAAATGTTTTGCGATTTTCTTTGGCTAGGGAGTCTATTTTTGCTTCATAATTTGCTTTTGAGGACTTCATCAGATCTCTGATTTGTTTGTTTAGACTAGTGTGGGATTTCTTCTTCTGCTGAGACTGTTCCCACTTATTTTTGGACATTAGTTTCTTTCTTTTATTGTATAGTTTGTTTACACCAAGGTTCTAACAGGGTGGCTTGTTTTTCCTGGCAAGACCTGGGTTTAATTCAGCTCAGTACTGCCAATTCTATACAACTGCTTAAGTGGTTATACAGTGCATTAGTGTACACCTCTGCATACGATTCTGTGTTTTCTGAGGTCGGGGAAGCTTTGAAATTTCTTATGCCATCATTTACTAGGTGCTAATTCCTCCTGGAGAAATTCTTTAGTGTTTTTGAACTTGATGGGGTAGCTGGCATTATATTTATTTCAAAGGAGACCATTTTGTGGTCCAATCTTACCAAAGAGGACATTACATGGGGGGGTGCAACACTTCCCCATGTTAGTGAGTATTATGTCCAAGATCCCTAATGGATGTGCCAAACAGCTGTTCCAGAGCATTTGCACCAACAAAGTCTAATAACATGTTAGTGGTCATGTATGTTCCCCAGTCAATAGTTGAATAGTTAAAGTCACCCATGGAATGGGTGTTTTTTCAATATTTTTGGGATATTCATCAGAATTCTTTAAGGCAATGTACTCAGGATACATTATCAAATTATAGTTAGAGAAGTAAGAAAGTGGGTTGTTAAACACTGAAAATAGTGATTTACACAGCACTCATCCCAGTGGAACGTCAGATTTCATATGTGAGGAACAGGAAAGGGAGTGATCTAGTTTCCTACTGAAGGTTCTATACAACACAGTCTGCACCAGTAAATAACTTTTAGGTCAGTGGCACAAACTGTAAATCCATGAAGTACATCTTCATACAGCACATAATTAAATGCATCATTAGGTCCACATACAAAACTTCTATAAAAAGACAGAGAGCCTTTTCTTTGCAAATTTGGTCAATCAGAGTTAAGAAGGGCAGTGGCAGGAAGTAATGTAACCTTTACTGATTACATATTGCTTCTCAGACAGTAAGCCAACATCATCGCAGTACTGTTTTGAGTTCCCTGAGACTATTGTCTCAATAATTCTGGATAAATGAGACAGTGGTGAGCCTAACCTGATGGAATCGATAATATGCTTAGGTTAGTTTTTAGAGAAGAGAATGGTTTCAGTTAATTTTATACAGTTCAGGAAATACATATGAAATTAAAGCCATAGTGGAACACATCTAAATTTAAAGAAAGCTCTTATAATGTACAGCAAAGCCGATCAGACCTGGATAAAATCTAGCTAAGAATATTTCCTAACCAACTACTAAGCTGTCATATAAGAACAATTTTAAAAGAGAAAGAATCTCTTCCATCAAGTTGCACAGAGTATATGTATCTGATTTTGAAGCAGGGGAGAAGATGCTAGAAATAAACTTGAAAATGCTTTGAAAATCGACAAGTATTTATTTACAGCTGAGAAATTCTGATTATAAACCATAAGAGCGATTGTTTCAGAATTGAAGTGCTACCAGTGAAGTTATTAATTTCACACCAAACATTCTATGGTGGTGGAATAAAGGGTATTGTCCAAAAGAAAGAAAATTAGCTTTGACTAAAAATTTTAATTCTAGAGGGATTTCTCATATCCCAGTAACTCTGATTTAGCAGTTATTCAAAAAGCAAGTTTCCTTTGAGCAAACAGAATTCAAAAAAGTACTGCAAGGCTCTATTAAGTCACATTCTGAGGTGTCATAAGACTAATTAATTTTTGTCAAACATGCTAGAAATGACATTTTCTTATCATATTTATAAGAACATGTATAAAGGACAGCACTCTCAGGTATGAGACATTTAACATGAAGCAATGAACTCATTGTAATGGCTCACCTACTAATAGTAAAATAGTTCTTTCTGGTGAACTAGTAAGTAAACATCAGAGAATTAGGTCAATTAGGGTGCAGCACATGCTGAAAATGTGAAAGCTGCTTTAAGGAGAGAGAACGGGAACAGTTGTTTAAGTATCATAATGAAAGCTGAAGTCCCCCAGAATGATTTTATTATGGTTTCCAATATAGGGGTGTATTTGCATGAGGTATCATAAAACCCTATATAATGAGGAAGGTAGAGGGAAATAAATAGACACAATAAATGCTTTTTACATTTACTACAGGCAGGCATCTATAAACAGGCCAATTGGGATCAGAGTCTAATGAATTATAATAATTTTTTATTAGTGGAAAATATTTAAAAATAGAGTATCTCCACCATTTCTAATTACTGGCTGTGACCTACATGGACGTGTGCTAGAATATTATGCAGAATAACAGCCTGTAGTTTTTAGCCAAGAGCCTATAATGTAGGTTTTAGCATTTTATCCAAAATTGCAGTCAAAAGGATTTATGTCTGATACCCGTGGTAGTGGTGCTGCGGTAGCATTGTCGCCTCACAGCAAGACGTTGTCGCGTTCGATTCTCAGCTAGAGCATCTTCTGTGTGGAGGCATGCGTGAATGGGCATGCCTTCGTTGAAGGTTGTGCATCAGGGCTGGTAACTCGGCATGTAAAAATCCACTACCAAACATTAGCGGACCGGAGTTCCACTGTGGCGACCCCTAACCGGGATAAGCCGAAAGACACAACAACAACTTCATGCATTTACTGAGGCTGAAAACATTTCAATCTTGTTATAAAACTGTGGTGGAGGCTGGAAAAGTTTTTTCATCAGCAGATTAAATTAATACAAATGGCAATAATGGAAGTATGGAAGAGAACAACAGAGCTATAATCGTTATACTTACAGCTACAGCTAGGTATGGTTAGAAATAATTACCTACCTTACACCTATTTGTCAGCTGTCGGCTAGGATTTAGCGATTTTACTTCATCCCAACTCCATCATGAGGCCAATATTAGCCATGGTGATTTCTGTTTTTTTTTCCTTATTTCCAGGACATCAAGTTGCTAGTTTACATTCTAAGCTTTGATGGCAATTTTTTCACAGATGACACAAAAGAGAAAAAAGACGTCCATGCCTTCCTATTGTAGGGCAGTATGGTTGCATGAGACCTTGAAATACAATGTGCAAAACTGCAAGATTATCCTGACTATTCTACTCAAGATAAAAGTTAAGTCCTAATTACACCTGCCCCAATCTTGCTTCTTGCTTGTACTCCATTTACTTCAGAAAATATGAACCATTCAATACCATTTCTTATCTTTAAACTGTTAATTATTCCTCTCTGCCTTCCCCAGTGTGCTACAATCCTACAGCCATCTCATATATACTCTGTCCTCCACTTTCAGTGTCTAAGATAACATACTTTAATCATGAGAAAGATGTGAATTTCACCCTCGTCTAACCTGGTTGTCCTCATCTAAAAATTTATCTCCTCCCCTTCCAGAATAAAACACATTTAGCTCAAAACTGCTACACATAAATGATTCTATGCCAACATATAAGTTACTTTACAAGCTCTGAAGTTCAAATGACACATTCTTCTACTTTTTTCCATCACGGATTGTTTATTGTCTAGATGCCCTGCTGAGCCCTTGCTCAACTACTTATCGCTTCATGGTCTAAGAGAAATATCCTAACAGATCCTCTAATGCTAACTCTCCTCATAGGGCATATTAATTTAAAATACATTAAAAAGAAATGCCTATACTTCAAGGCCAGAATGTAAAATCAGTGTTTAGATATTTTATCCATTGATGAATCATGCCTTAAACCTAATTCGTTTTTTATCACAAATTGCCATGCAAGGTAAAAAGTGGGAGGAGGGACTGTATTCCTCATCTCGTACAAACTCTAATGTTAACTTATACTTATATCCACTAACATGACAGACCATTGTTCAAACTGAATAGCTGTAAATAAACTGTGTACAGTATGTCACATGTTAATAAACCCCCCCATCCACTTTCACCTACCTCAACTGAACTAAACTCAGTTCTAATCTGTTTAACTGCTTCCACACATCAGCTAGAAACCCAGCACCCTTCCATATTTCAGTATTCAAATGAAGTATTCATTTTTGTTAAAACTCTAAACATTCAACTCTGTTCTCACCACTTCATCACACCTAACCTGTAGTACTGTATGACCCACATGTCATGTTTTTTTTTTCAGAAATAACTTGTCAGGTAAGAGATTGATATCTGTTTCTTCATTGTAGAAGTAGGCATTGTCATCAAGCAGCCAGCAAGCTACTGTTTTGCATATTACAATATATAGGTATGTACAATAATATTTAACTGTTGCATAGTATGAGACAGCATAGTGGAACAGCAGTTAGCAACACTGCCTCATAATGCTTGGGTCCGCAGTTCTATTCTCCACTAGGGTGTGTTTGTTTGTAGATTTTGTAAAATTTCCTTGTGTCACTGTGGGTTTCTGACATGCTCTAGTGTCATTCCATATCCAACAGGCATGTCATATGTGAGTTGGTGGATCTGCAAATTACCTGTTTGTATTCTATGAAGTAATGAGTTTGTGTGTCCTACAATGGCTAGCACTCCATTTGGAAATTATTTCCTCTGCCTTGCTCCCATCAGAAAATGAATGAATAAATAGTTTATATTTCTATATCTCCAGGAGGTTCTCGTCATCTTCTTCTAACTTTCTAAATACTGCATCTTCTGAATACAGACACACAGCATTTTTCACTAAACACCATTTCGTTATGATACAGCTTTTGATTTAACATTTATGCTGTATATATGTTTCTGTGTTTGTGTACTTCTTTATTATCACTCTCTACTTTAGTTCGAGATTTTAAATGGTCCAACAGTGGTAATGAAATTTAATTAACTGAAGGACTGAACATACGGTGGTGCAGTGGTTAGCGTTGCCGCCTCACAGCAAGAGATTCTCCGGTTTGATTCTCGGCTGGGGTGCCTTTTGTGCAGAGTCTGCATGTCGTCACGTGGGTTTTCTCCAGGTGCTCCAGTTTCCTCCCAAAGACATGCAATAGGTGGATTGGACACTCTAAATTAGCATGAGGTGTGTGCCTTCTGTGGATGGTTGGGTGCCAGGCTGGCAACTTGACACTGTAAAACTCCTCTGCCAATCATGAGTGGACAGATGATCCGCTGTGGCGACCCCTAACCGGGAAAAGACTGAACACAAAGTATCATCTTATTCTTGTTATTAGTTCCACACAAAGATGACTTTTTTAACTCAGACTATGTTTAAAAGGCTAATGCATAAATGAAGAGATAATGTGCGATCTGCAGAAAAACAGAATGTGAAGCAGAAATCATAATACCATCTGCACTTTAAAATTGAGTTAGGAATTTGTAATCTTTAGTTTTATTAATGCACGGAAGAGGTGGAATGTTGTTTCTTTTAGACTAACACAGCATTTATGCATTTTTGTGGTATAATAACCTCTGTCAGAATCTGTTTTCAAATTTACATGGCAGAAGAAATGATTTATTCATGTAGCTGTTATTATTTGCTTCTATTTTAAGCACATTATCTTCTGAATAACACATAGAAGTATTTGTAAATCAGTAGCATATTAATACAGTTAGAAATGATGAAATAGTAGGCTGTAAAGCAAGAGTCTTTGTCATAGAAAGAGAGGAAATACTTTGAATATCAGTGTACTACATATTTATTGCAATGCCAGAATTATTCAGCACCCCTGGTACCAGCTCTTTTATTGTATCTGTTTAGTATGAGATGGACTAACATACCATTACAATGGAAAAAAGAAATAAAGCATGTGTACATCAGACTGTTCTGTGAAGAGTAAAACACTTATTTTGGGAGTCACTAGTGTGACGCTCAACACTGCAATAAGGAAGCAATTATGCCCAACAGGGTGTCTGTTATTATGGAAATTACACCTGCCCAGGGATGTTCTGCAGTGTCGGGCCTCTACATCTCTGGAAGGGTGTTATTTCCAAAATAACGCACACCCTGGAGGGCATTATTGCACTTAGAGAATGGGCTAGCTGTAAAATAGTTGTTTTACTTGCTTACTTTTTTTATTACTATATTATTTTTATATATTTTTGATGTGAAATAGTTCCTCCACCTAATGTTTCAGACTTGCCGTAGTATATGTTAATGGTATTGGAGGAAGCATTTTACATCTACAATATAACATTTAAAAAATATCAAGGTATTAATTTTTTGGTCTCTTACTCCTAAAATGTTGGGTTTGTTGTCAGTCATTGGAGATTCAAGTTAGAAAATAATGACATAAATTTGAGTTTCAGACTTTTATTTCCTTCAGAAAATTCATGCTAACACAAGTCTTTTTATTTAAGCAAATTTGTAATTTTATAAGAGCATTAATTAAAATTGGTTCCTATTTCAGAGCCTTTGCCCCTCCCCCCTTTATTTTAGGCTTTATCCAGATTTATTCAACCGAAGGGTCTAGAGTTATGCAAACCTCTTTACTGTTTCTGCCACCAGTAGTTGATCACACTCACTTACTCACACACACACACACACACACACACACACACACACACACACACACACACACACACACACACACACACACACACACACACACACACACACACACACACACACCTTTGTTTCAGAAAATGCATGCCAACACAAATCCTAATATTCAAGTAACTCTGTGATTTTGTAACAGCAACATTTAAAATATGTTATTTTGAGCCTTTGTCCCCCCTCTATTTTAGGCTTATTCAGGTATCTTGAACTAAGAGGTCAAGAGGTACATAAACCTCTTAACTGCTGCTGCTGCCAGGGATCGATAGATCACTCTTACTCTCACTCTTCCCACTTTCTCTCTCTGACACACACACACACACACACACACACACACACACACACACACACACACACACACACACACACACACACACTCACACATACTCACAGTCTCTGCTGCTTTTATGCATACATTCACTCACACACAAAGACAAAAACATACATTCACATATACACACACGCGCACACTTTTTTCTGTTTCATTTATTTTTTTACACTGGCTAAACAGCAAAAGTGTTGCTTAGCGAGTGCAAAATAATAGCTTGATTGATCTCTCCCTCACTCTCATACATGCATACACTCTCAAACATAAACATAAATGCATATACCACATGCTTTTTTATTTTATTTTTTTATTTCACACTCGCTAAACAGCAAAAGCACTGCTTAGCAAGTGTAAAATAATGGCGGCCATTAGGTTTTTTTTTCAGTCCAAGCTCCACATCAGCTTGATATGCTGCCATGAAGACGCAGACTCATTTTTCAGTGGGCATTACCTGTAGATTAACGCCCTGCTGAAAACATTTGTTCTCCAATAAGGGTGCGATCTACAGGTTGCCCATTCTTTAAAGCAATGTAACCATATCTGCCTATTCACTGATGGAAGTCCCTGAGGGGGTGGGGGAATCTCCTTTCTTTCACAGTGCAGCTGTCTCAGGATAGGCTGCATTTAGTGGTAGAGGTGCAGAAAATCTCTCTTGCCATGGGTAGGGAGTTTCATCCCACAAAAGCACTTATGTATATTCCATTTCAAACAAAATGTGCTGTTTGAAATGACATTCAAAGTATTGACTATATGATGGGTCATCTAGTAATGGTTAATCAGTTTTGGACAGTCTCATTTTCTCTGCCCAAGAAATACCTCATTTCCCAACATTGCATTTTGATAGTTATTTGAAGGTAAAATGTCATTATAAATTCATTAACTACAAAGAAGTAACAACAGTAGCAAAAAGGAAATCTTGAAATGAAATTGTTACTTATTCCACACGGGCATACTATGGTAGGTTTGTTATGTCAGCCCAAAACTGTTGATACATTGTAACTCTGACTGCACGTATGTCAGAGGTGGTCTTGTAGAAAGCTGCCAACGAATGACTTCACAGGCAGGGAGAGTTGCATACCTAGAGTGTTCCAGGGCTGTGAAGCAAAGTGACACTTACAAGATGTTAAGGTCTGGCTAAAAAAAAAAAAAAAAAAAAAAAAAAAACAGAAAGCAACTACTGCTTGCCCAGTCCTGAGGAGGGAAGAATGGCGTAATCTGGTGTGCCAAATACTTGTGTGCACTTACCACTACTCACAAACAAACATTCTCATGCTTAACATCCCATGAAGCACTTAGAGGTAGTCAGACCCCTAGTGCCAGGTCTTCAACATGTGACTTGGTCATGACGACTCTGTATATGTCAACATAAAAATTAAAATAAAAAAAAAAATCTTTGTAAACAGTTGCAGTTTTAGTGTCTGAATAACAGTAATTAAAATAATAAGAATAATAATGAAGCCATCAATCTGTTCTCTCTCTCTCCCTCTCTCTCTCTCTCTTTCACTCTCTCTCTCTCTCTCTCTTCTTGTCTCATCAAAATCTACTTTAACTGACTGTGTGGGAATACCCAAACTAGCACTGTTGGTTTTCCACACTGAAACAGTCTGCACAGTTCATCTGAAAATAACAAAATCTGCCCCATGAAAATTACGGCAAAACCCCTGTGGTTTGCTATGTATTCATTAACACATTCTATATATTTTTGTCTCAGATCCAGGTCATGAATGACAAGGATTCCTGAAATAACTTCTCTACTCACTTAACAAAGAAAGAAAGAAATACATGGTCATGTGACTTTGTTTATGAAGAAACGAACACTTGTCATTGTTTACCACAGTTAAATCTTTGTTCTTTTATTTTATTTATTTATTTATTTATTTTGAAGAAATGTCTTGTTTATTTATTACACACTGCAGTGACATGTTAGACCCAAACACTGACTTACACAATGGCTTAAAGAATTATTAAACGTTTTCAAATCTCACAGTTTATGCAATAGCTATTTGTTGAGGTGTGAATGACAATACGTGTACATGACTCACAATAGCTTGTGCACACAGTGTTATTTTGAATTATTTTAATTTAAACTACTGGCCCAAGCATGCTGCTAGAACTTTTGGACATTTATTATTTCTTGGGAGAACTGCTAATGATAACTTTCTCACATAGCTTATAACATTAGATGAGGCTTCTGTCAGTAATGTTTGTTATGTTGGAGTGTTTAATTTGATTGCTATATATTTATGTATGGATACTGACACATTCCATGACAGTTGCTGAGGTATAATATTTTTTCTATGCAATATGGACCTGCTTAGAATGGTAATTTGATTAATTTACCAAGATGTTTATTCAGTGTTATTTATGTTAGTTCAGTGCCTCTGCAGTAACTTACGAGATAAAGCAGAAATTAAAAGTACTTTTGTTGCTTGTCACTCAGTTACAGTAACATACATGACACATTGCCCCTTCTGGAGCCATGCAGAGTAAGAATTTTCAGGAGCATGTCATTTTGTCAGGGTCATGTATATTATAGACATTAATGTCGACATATTCATAGCAAATGTCTGTTGACATGAAAGGAATTATTATCACTGCTGTCTTTTTGAAACTGAGTGGATTTAAAAGGTGTGTTTTGGCTTCTTTGTGACTGTGAACTGAATAACAGTATTATAAGGGATTGACTGAATTTATGCATTACTGTGAATTTTATCATTTAGAGCATATACATTTTCAGCACAATTTTACATATTTAAGCTATGGGGCAACTAATGGAAGCACAACATATAGAAGATGCAAGGAGCACTCCTGTAAAAATGTTGTTATATTGTTGTGCATGGTTTCAATACTTCAGTAAATGTGCATATTTGCATTTTTTTTAATGTGTGAATATGCACTTTGGGTTTGTGCTATTGTAGTATTTCACAGTTGCTGTTCGGTTGTAGGGTTTTCTTGTTTTAATTATAGTACTGTTGATGATTAAACATACATTTGGATTTTTAATGGATCAAAGACTAATGGCAGATATATTATTTATTTAACTTAACTGCTGTCTGCCTGAGTTATCTTGCGGTAAGTTTTGGGTGGACTTTCAAGATGGCTGCACATTGATCAACAGCTTAACTTGAGTCCTCCCACTGTAAAAATAGAAACTGAAAAACGATCTGCCATTGAAACTGTTTTTATGGGTAAAATTCAGTTACTGGCTAGGATGTCAGTGAAGAAGAAATTTGGAAGATCTGAAAGAAAATCAAACAGAAAAGGTGAAGAGAAAACAGTGTCCGAGAAGGACAGTTCAAGCTTTAGCTTTGGTTCAAGAGATGTCTTCCAGTAATTTAGAGGGAAAAATAAATTAAATGTACTCACAGGTGATTAAAATAAACAAATCATTGAAGAAATTCATCAACTCAAATAATAAAAAGATGGATAAAATAGAAAAAGCTTTATCTAGCTCTTCAGATGAAATGATGAAGCTGCAAACATCAGAGGTTGAAATAAAGAAAAATCTGTCTGAGCGTGAAGTTTCTCAAAAGAGCTGTTTCAAAAAAAACAGTAGACTTGGAAGACTTGGAAGAATGACCACACAAAGAAAGCAGATTTTCTACTATAATGGAAAAACTGTATGGAAGAGACTGTATTCATTTTCAGAAAGCAGAAATAAGCAGCTGGACTGGTGTTCCATAGTAAGATTTGTTAATTGAAAGGGCACAAGTGTATGCTTCAAACCTGGCCTTGAAAGAAGAAGCCAAGACTTATAATAATAAAGATGCAATCATTCCAGCAGAAAGAGTTTCTCCTGACAAAACTATGGAAAAAAAGGCAAAGTATTCAAAGTTGGAGTCAGCAGAGTGTTTGTAGAAAATGATTATCCACTATACACCCAGCAGAAAAGAAGCAAATTTATCCCAGCAATCACAGAATGTCGAGAGGCAGGTATGAGATTCAAGCTGTTGTATCCAGCTGTCTTCGTATTTTTTTCCTAGAGGATCAGTCATTTTTTGATACAGAACAGGCTAAGGAGGAAATTAAAAAGTGTTTATCCAACAAAAAGTGAGCTAGCAAGTAGAAGGGGACTGTGTTTCTCATTTTCAAACAGGAAAGGTTCATAGAGAGACTTTGCCAGTGAAACCTTTTTCAGTGCTCCAAAAGAAAATGCATGAGAGACAGAGAGTTAACTAGAAGAATCAGCAGTACCATGGACTTGAACCAGAGTCTCAGGCTGGGAGATGGAGATGAATAGGAAGAAGACAATGAAATTAGTGAATGAATGGGTGACTATAAACCAACCATCAATCACATTTGTGAAATACAATAGAAAAATATTGGTTAAGAATCAATACAAGTTATATGGCAATTATTTAATATTTAGAGAAGTTCTAGAGTCTGTACAGAAATTAAATGCAAGTTAGTCTAATACATATGCAATGTATATAATAAAGCAGTTTTGTGTAGTGATTCAGTGGTATTTTAAATGTGGGGGTGTCTTTTCAGAGTCTGTTGTATGTGTTAAAGATATTAAGGCAAACAAGTACTTTTTTATTTGTAAGAAGTATAGACTTTAAACTATAACAAGAGAAAAATGGCTGGACAAAAGCAAGTTTAATGTCAATAAGCTGTGATCTTAGGCATGGGGTTGGGGAGTAAAAGTGCACTGATTATATTACATATAGAATTAAGATATTATCCCTTATTTTCACAAGGGTGAATGTCTAGATCAATGCCTTTGTATGTAAGCAGGATTTAAAAATAAGACAAAGTGATGAAAGCCATGACAAATACTGTTTTTACAACTTCAAGGATATTAGCTGTTTTTTTCATTGACAAATGTTCAATGAGTGTCATGAAGCCTACAACTGAAGGCTGCATACATTCTGTTATGAGTGAAATTTAGTCATTGCTGACTACTTTTCTATGGAGCTGAGCTGTCAAGTGCAAGCAATTAATCTTGAGAGTTCTGAGCATTCTTTTCTGAGGGAATACATTTAAAACTGCAATGGCAAGCAGTTCAGTAAAAATATTTGACATTATGGATACTAAATAAGAGATAACAGCCTCCCTAGCAGCCTTGAAACATTAGTGCACTTAATAGAACAATGTACACTTTTGTTTTATTTAAAGATAGCCAGTGCATTTTTAGAGCTAAAATTTTATGTTTTCTAAAGCATACACACTGTTGTTCTCGTCTGGGAGAAGAATATAGATAAGAAAATAGAAGCCAGTGTAAGTGGGCACACAGGCTGTATCATGCCCTTTAGCATGGGTAACCTTAATTTTAGGTTATGTATTAGCTGTGGCTGCAGCTGTCTGTTTGGGGCATTTTTTAAAGATGTACATGGTTTTGTGTGTTTTTTTCTAAGTAGTGTGTTTTGAAAATGTATTCAGTTTTTTTTATATGAGGGTTTCATTAAAACAAAAAGTATTGAAAATGTAACGTAGGTTCAAAAACATGAGAAGAAACAACTATGCAAAGGATCAGTCTGCTAACATTAATGTGCAGTGCACATGCAACACAAAAGTTGGAAATACACATAAAAAAACTGCCATGTATAATAGTTAGGAACAACAGCTTTTTTATCATAATGGTTATGCTATCCATAGTATATTGGAATGTAAATGGCCTTACATGTACAAACAAAAAGTAAAGAATATTGAATTATACTAAGAAGTGCATTGTGCAAATAGCCATGCTACAGGAGAAATCTTTGGAAAGAAATGAGTATGTGAATTTGACAAAGAAAGGATTTCAGAATGGATATTCAGCAAAATATCAGGAACAAAGGAAAATTGGAGTAATTATGCTAATTGCCATAGGGGCTCCAATACTGATGGAAAAGCAAAAAAGACAATAATAATAGATTTGTGGTAGTGTGGGACTATGGGCAAGGTAGGATGATTACACTGGTGTGTACTTATATTTCACTATTGCTACTCAATGCTCATCTTCTTTCGGTTGTTCCCGTTAGGGGTCGCCACAGAGGATCTTCTGTTTCCATTTCTTCCTGTCCTCTGCATCATGCTCTTTCACACCAACCGCCTGCATGTCCTCTCTCACCACATCCATAAACCTTATGTTAGGCCTTCCTCTTTTCCTCTTACCTGGCAGCTCCATCCTTAGCATCCTTTTTCCAATATACCCAGCATCCCTCCTCAGCACATGTCCAAACCAACGCAATCTCGCCTCTCTTGCTTTGTCTCCAAACTGTCCAACCTGAGCTGACCCTCTAATATACTGATTCCCAATCCTGTCCATCCTAGTCACACCCAGTGCAAATCTTAACATCTTTAACTCTACCACATCCAGCTCTGACTCCTGCCTTTTCGTCAATGCCACCGTCTCCAACCCATATAACATAGCTGATCTCACTACCCTCTTGTAGACCTTCCCTTTCACTCTTACTGGTACCCATCTGTCACAAATCACTCCTGACACTCTTCTCCACCCATTCCACCCTGCCTGTACTCTCTACTTCATCTCTCTTCCATACTCACCATTACTCTGAACTGTTGATCCCAAGTACTTAAACTCATCCACCTTTACCAACTCTACTCCCTGCATCCTCACCATTCCTCTACCCTCCCTCACATTTACACACATATATTCTGTTTTAGCCCTGCTGATCTTCATTCCTCACCTCTCTGAAGCATATCTCCACCTCTCCAGGGTCTCCTCAACCTGGTCCCTATTCTCACTACATATCACAATGTCAACTGCAAACATCATAGTCCACAGGGCCTCCTGCCTGATCTCATCTGTCAACCTGTCCATCACTACTGCAAATAAGAAAGTGCTCAGAGCTTATCCTTGATGTAATCCCACCTCCACTTTAAATGTATCTGTCACTCCCACTGCAGTCCTCACCAATGTCACACTACCATTATACATATCCTGTACCACTCTTACATACTTCTCTGCCACTCAAGACTTCCTCATACAATACCACAACTCCTCTCTAGGCACCCTGTCATATGCTTTGTCTAAGTCCACAAAGACACAATGCAACTCCTTCTGACCTTTTCTGTATTTCTCCAACAACAGTCTCAGAGCAAATATTGCATCTGTAGTGCTCTTTCCTGGCATGAAACCATACAGCTGATCACTAATCATCACCTCCCTTCGTAACCTAGCTTCCACTACTCTTTCCCATAACTTCAAGCCATGACTGATCAATTTTATCCCTCTGTAGTTACTGCAGCTCTGCACATCACCCTTATTGTTATTGCTACTCAATGCTAGAAGTATAAACCTCAAAATGCATTCACACGAGGCACTCCTTAAAATGGAGAACATTGACATCTGTGCAGTGACAGAGACCTGGTTCAAGGCTCCAGAGAGCACCCCTGCATTACCAGGCTATAATTCATACCACACCTTTCGGACACCTAAACTGGACCGAAACACTAAAGGTGGAGGTGTGTCTATATTCATTAAGGATATCCACACCTCCAGGCTAGTTGCTCAGCATAATGCATCTTAGATTATCCAAGTGCAACTAACTCTGGGCAAGACCACAATCCAAACTGTAACTTGCTACAGATCCCCCACCACACCCCAGGATTCCCACTCCTCATTTCTTGATACATTGGAAAATATTAGGGTACAACCCAACACCCTAATAATGGGTGATTTCAACTACCGCCACCATTAACTGGGAAAACTACTCATGTACCAACTCTTTTGCTCAATGTTTTTTGGAATTCATAAATTCCAATACCTTGAATCAACTTATCCATACCCCTACCAGGGGCAGCAATATCCTAGACCTGGTCATTACCAACATGGACAACCAGTGTTCCACACCAGAGGTCACTTCCTCGTTGGTCAGATCCGACCACAATCTAATCACCCTACACATCCACATCCCGCTCCCACCCCCCCATTAGGGAAACCACCATACAAAGTTTCTCCAAAGCCAACTTCACGACTTTTAAGACAGAAGTGGCAAACTTCACTACACCCATGCAGATGGACAGTAGAGGTATGACTGCTGAATCCTAATCAAAAACACTTTATAAGTACTTACACAAGTGCATGGATTGTGCTGTCCCTAACAGAACCAAGATGCTATCCTCCAAAAAAAAAGGAAGCCAATCTGGTGGTCCCCTGCCATAAACAAACTCTACAACAAAAGAAAAAAACTGTTGCAAAAAAGAGTAAACTCCCATGATTGGAGGAACTCCCTGGTCAGCCTCAGTAAGAAGCTGCGATCCCTCATAAAATCCTCCAAAGCTAGTTATGAAAACAAAATTGCCACTGATTCTAAAGACAGCCACAAAGCATTCTATAGCTATGTCAAGAATCTCAATGGCAACACTCAGATCTGCTCTGAGTTACAGCTCAATGGCACTAAATATACAGAACCAACTGATATTGCCAACATCCTGGCAGATAAGTTCAGTGCTGACTTTACCCCCCTCTCACCTCCTAAAGGGCCCATCTCTATACCGGAAGAATGCAAAGTTCCTGTAATCATGGCTGCACAGGTAAAAGCCACACTCTCCAAAGCCAAGAACACAGCATCCATGGGACCTGACAACATCCCAGGCTGCATTCTACATGAACTAAAAAATGAACTGGCCCCCCACCTAAGCACCATTTTTAATCATAGCCTCACCTCAGGCTTTGTGCCCACTGAATGGCGCACAGCAATGGTTATCCCACTCCACAAAGGGTCAGACAACATTGGACCCCAGGAACTACTGCCCCATTAGCCTAACAAGCCTGGTCTGCAAGGCCATGGAATGTATCATCATGGATCTTATACACAAAGACATTGGTAATCTCCTAACTCTGGACCCCACCAAGTTTGGGTTTGAAAAAAGGAAGACCATGTCTCCTAAACCTGATAGACTTCTATGAAGCATTCACCAAAGCCATAGACGAAGGTAAGGTGGTTCACACAGCCTGTCTAGATCTCACCAAGGCTTTTGACACCATCCCCCACTCTGGAATTATAGATAAACTCACTAAATCCCTATGTCACAAGATGGGTTGCCAACTGGCTCACTAACAGAATCCACACTGTGAAAGTAGTAGACTCCAAATCCGACTTCAGACCAGTGACAAGTGGAATACCACAGGGTTCAGTCCTGGGTCCTCTCCTATTTGTTATCTACTTCTCTGAAGTACAGGCTAACATAGAAGGTCTTTGGCTAATGAAGTTTGCAGATGACTGCAAACTAGGAGTCATAATCAAAATTCCTAATGATGTGGACATCCTACAAAAGGGCCTCACTAAGACAGATACTTGGTGTCAAAGCCATGGCCTCAAGTTCAATGCCAAAAAGTGCATTGTCATCCCCTTTGGTAAAATCTCTGTACCCATGAGCTACCACATAGGTGGTAGTCTACTTAACACTGAAAGTGTAATAAGAGACCTTGGGACACAGGTGGACAGTAGTCTCTCCTTTGATAATCACATTGCCACAGTAGTCAGGAAATCCTTCTACATAGCACACCTCATCACAAAAGGTTTCTCATCCAGGAAAAAAGAGGTCATTGTTCCCCTCTACTCGTCACTCATTAGACCCATTATAGAGTACAATGCCCCTTTTAGTATGTACCTCACAAGACATCTACAACAATTGGAAAGGCCATAGAAATACCTCACAAAGAGGATTACTGGCCTCAAACAGATGCCCTTTGCAGACCGTCTCAAAAAACTCCAGCTTTACTCCGTCACATATCGCCTACTCAGAGGTGATCTCTGCCTAACATAGAAACCTATGTCAAACCCAGAGCTGTTGGACAGGCTCCACTTTAAGAAATCCGAATCCCTCTGAGCTACATGCTCTAGGGACCTAAACCTTGTCACTACAATAAACAGAACATGCTGGAGGGATAGATTCCTGTCCCAGAGACTTCCCATACTCTGGAACAAACTACCCATCTATATCAAACAGAGCTCCTGATTAGCACTCTTCAAGAAAAATCTTGATGATTGAATGGGAAATAGGAAATTCACCCCAAGGATCATCTCTGTAGCTCTGCTCAACAGGAGCACAGGAAAATAATTTTCTTGGGTGGTGAAAGCCAGGGTACATTTTTGGCTAGGTTTATATAGGCCCTAGGGCCAATAGCCTAGTACCTACCTATGAACCTATGAACCAAAAAACTGCTGTTACTGAGCTTAAGAATTTTTTTGCAGAAATAATCAGCTTTCAGCTGGGAATATTACTTGTAGTTGGAAAATGTAAATTGATTTGCAATACTGAGGACATATCAGGGGGACCTAGAAAGGAAAATATAACAAAAGAGTATGGATTTCTGAAGACATTTCTATAAATATTTGGCATGGAAGCTGTAAATTCAGTAGTAGAAACTCAGAGTGAATTTACATAATATTCCCAAAGATACAATAACTGGCTAGACTAGATAGAAATTATCTTTCATAGGAACATTTCTGTTAGTTAGAAGTTTCAACACATATAAAATAACTATTTTAGATCATGCATCAATAAAAACAAGATAAAAATGCAGGGCAATGAAATTAAAATTAGACACTGGACTGGTGCTTGCCCTCTTGTCTGTTAAAAAGAGTGGGATTTAAGGAATGGGTAGTTCAATTTATTCAAAAATGATTAGGGAAGACAGAAATATCTTCAGAAGTTATATTTAGTGGACAAAATGAAAATGGAGTGTAAAAACAAGGTACAAATAAAAGAAAAAGAGATATGGCTAAGAAGTAATAGGAATTAGAAGGGCTGACAAAGGTTAAAGTATTGCAGAATAAGGGGAATTTCACACAACAAGAAAAGGTGCAAATGCAGACTGCTAAATAGGAAATAAAGGAGTAGCTGGATAATATGTATGAGTTTAGAAAGAGTGTTCTTAAACAATTATTTATTTAGTATTTTTTATAAAAACTCCAGAGCACAAAAGCTTTTAGTATGATCACTTAGAAAGCAGAAAGTAGAAAGGGATGTTGCCAAACTTAGGGAGCCTATAACAAAAAAAAAATAACCAGAGATCCTGTAGAGGTTTTAGGGACATTCCATAAATTTTATGAAGATTTGTATAAACCAAAGGTATGTGGGAGTGAAGAAAGAGTACAAATGGAAATATTTATGAATGACCTAAGATGGTATTCCTGAGGATGGCAGTTAGAGGGGAAGAAAGTGACAAAGATCTGTAAGATCCTGTTTAACAGTATTTTAAAAGAAGGGGGGGGGGCACCAACATATTAGAAGAAAGGTGTGGTGGCTGTATTACCCAAGGATGGTAAAGACCCATCAGACCCACCCTCATGCAGACTTATTTCAATTTTAAACCATGATTATAAAGTTGATACAAAGAAAGCATTTGACAGAGTAAGTTGGGATTTTATTAGTAGAGTAATGAAAGCATTTGCATTTCCCAGTACAATAGTAAGGTTAATTAGGAGGATATATGAATGATCGGGGCAAGAATTAAACTCGGAGAGTTCTTCTCTGATAATCTATGTTTGAACAGAGGAACCAGGCAGTGGTGTTATCTTTCCCTTTTGTTATTTGCTTTATATTTAGAACAATTGGCAAAGAAAACAAGGGATTCAGAACTGCAAGGATATAATTGGTATGGTGATCAAGAAAAGCTGACTTTATTTGCAGAAGATATTATGTTGTGCCTGTTAAATCCAGAAAAGGATATCTCAGTGGGTTGTAGAATATTTTGAGACAGTTTCAAGTCTTTTGGGGATATAAAATTAATGAAGATAAAACAAAAGCAATAGCCATAAATGATGTACCCATTCACGAATTGGTTCAGCAACACCCGTATTTATGAGGATAAGATAAGATGAAGTATTTAGCAGTATGGATTAAAAAGGCTTATGGTGTGGCAGCTAAGGATAAGTGGGAAGAGATAAAAAACAATACAAAAACTGAGAAACTGTATGCTCGTTTATGGACATGGATAATAAGATACAAGCAGTGAAATTGTTTACTCCCTTTAATTTTATGTATAGATCAGGCATATTTTTATCAAACAGAGGATAAGTGGTTGACAGTTATTAATAAAGAGTTGGGAGTCAAAGGGGGCAAGGGTTATGTGGGATGAGTTGATCCTTCCACTAGAACAAGGATTGCTTTAGTTGAAGGGATATTTTAGAGGTCCACAGTTAAGGCCTGTGTACATAACACAAGCAAAAGGTTATAATTTAAAATGGAAAGGGATGATGATAAAGCAGGGGAAGTTCAAGAAATAAAGAGAGTGGGGTTTTGGATGCAGAAACTTAAGGAGAATAATAACAAGAATATTATATTTATAAAGTAGCAGAAAGTATTCTAAAAACTCTGCCAACATGAGAATGGGCAAACAAGATTTTGTCATCAGAATGACTGCAAGGGATGCAGAAAATAGGTAAGAGGGGGCTGGAATGTATTGTGGAAAACTGCTAGAGGAACCAAAGTATTGGGAGCAAATAACTAGAGAAGGATAGGTAATAGACTGGGATGAGGCCAAACACTGAAGGCTAAAGATGTCCTTCCCTACCAGTGACTGATATCAGAGTGCAGGTAAAAAGAAAGGGATAGGAGAACCTTAAGTGAAAGACCTGCACTGGTGGTTTTTTTGTCAACTACAGAAGCTCCTGTTAGGAAAGGGACAATTAGTACAGCATATAAAGTATTGCATGATAACTTTAATAATCAATCAGTGAAGGTTAGAGAAGACTGGGAAGGGAGACTGGAAGAACAATTTACTAGAAAACAATATGTGGAAGTATGTATGGCTCCCAAGTATGCAACAATGTCCAAAAGGTTTAGGATCTTTGCTTGAATGTATTTGCATAGGTATTTTATACCCCAAACAGACTTGAGAGAAATTTTCCTGAGGTTGATAGTAAATGCTGTAGGTGTGATAGGGAAGATTAAGTTTAATTCTGCTGGCTACAAAAAAAAGCAATTACTAGAAGACTGAAATCAAAATCTAAATATTACAGAGATAAAAGAGTTGAGAGAAGGATTTTTATAAAAGGGGAGAGCAAATTACATAGAAATAAATGGAAATTGTGGAAACAATATATACAGAATGATGCTGAGGAGGAAGAGTGAGGTTGAAGTCTGGACTGATGATAATTAAAAAAGATATGTGATGTCTAATGTATAAAGATGGAAAAATGTTAATATGGTTTGCCTTCTTTTCTGCTAATGTACGTTTGCCTTTGTCTAAGTTGATAATTTAATAAAGGTATGAAAACAGTACATTTTGGGTGTGCAGAATAAAATGTAATCTAGAAGAAGCTAGAATTTAGCTTTCCTCCTAAGGTCATGACTACTCCAGTTAGCAAATTGGGACTGTAGAAGAAGACTAAAGATGATTGCATTTTCTTTAATAATTTGCACATTATGAGCCAGATTCCAAAAGACATGCTGTCAGTGTAAATGATGTCCTCGGGTATAAGGCCTATCTATAAAGTAGGTTCACACTAGGGTGTTCCATTAATTGTTAATATATTTAATGTAGTTTACTGTTAAAGTCCGAAGCTATTAAGGACAGACTTTTCTCAATTAAATTTTGTGATGATTCTATCCATTTGATGGACCATTAATAAAGAAATATTTCAACAGGATAGCAAACAAGTGGGCTTTCCCCAGAATGTTGAAATGAGCTTTCAGAGGCCTGAGGACAGAGGAACATTTAAATCAGTTCTGGTACTTGGATTATTCACAGATAGGATGGAAAGATGTTGGTGGCATGTCTATTCTGGACTCCATTATGAATGACCACACCAGTTCTATTTGAAAGTGCATGACAAGAATTCACCTCTGAAGAATCTTAACACCAGGTAATAGAACCAAATACTAATATAAATATCAATAATATAAAAATATAGAGAAATATAGTATAAAATGCCTTCTAAGCTTATGGAATAAGCATCTTCTTACAGGCAAAACAATTTAATCATTCATTTCCTTGAAAAAAATATTTTCAATGCTTAAAATAGGCCAAAAACAAATACTGGCTCTGATTTTACCACAATCAGGTCTGAAGATAAATGTGCTGCATGATTTTTGTTTTAAATGTTCAGAGAGGACAATTCATGTTCATGTTTAGCAAGGGAGAGGATGAATCACAAATTATTAGCAGTCTTAATAGTCTAAATTATTAGACTTTAGAGCAGGTGCATTTTCCTAAACTTTCTCCAATCCAAACTTACAGTTGATGCAGCCTGTGACATTTGATGAGGCATGTACAAGCAGGGCTTTGTTAAAACCTTTGGTCCCAATGAAATACCCATGGACTTTTGACTAGTTGGCAAAGATGAAGTATGTTATCTCTTAGTGAAGCTACTGATTAATGTCTTACTTACTGTCCCCTTCACTCCAGGAGAATCCATTACAGTAGATTTATAAAGAGCAGAGCAATCTCTTATTGCCATTCTTAAACAAGTCAATATCCAAACAGAACCATGATTAGAAATTATTTATGGCTCTACAATGCTATAGGACTGGGAATGTATATACCAGATCTTGTTGACTTTGATCAGTGGGGCTTTATATGAGGACAGCAAATGTCTGACAGAATTTTAAAAGCAAATATAGTTTTGAGACTCTAGAAAATAAAAACAAAAAAAGTTGACACTGGTAAATCTAGACACTGAAAAAAATATTTGACAGTGTAGAAATGCCTTTGCAAGAACAGAACCTAATGAGATCTGATTTTTCCAAGAAAACTAGTCAATTTTCAGCATTTATAGAGGATCTTATTCTAAAGTAAAGAAACAGACACAGAACTCTGTATCTCATTTCATCTTTCCAGATCTACCAGGTAAGGATAACTCGACCTCTCATTGTTATTTGTGCAGGCCCTCTGACCAGTTTTGTTTTGTCTTTTCATCAGTTTTGGAGGGACTCCAGTTCTTTGTAATGTCACTATTGTCCCATATTTTCTCCACTTTTTAATGACTGTCTTCACTGTGTTCCATGGTATATCCAATGCTGTGGAAATTTTATTGTACCCTTCTCTTAACTGATACCTTTCAACAATGAGATCCCTTTGATGCTTTGTAAGCTGTCTGCGAACCATGGCCTTTGCTGTAGCAGGCAACTGAGTAAATGTCAAGAAAATCCTACTAGAACAGCTGAACTTTATTTGGGGTTAATCAGAGTCTCTTTAATTGATGGCAGGTGTGTACCCAAGAAGACTGAATGCTGTAATTAAATCAAAAGGTGCTTCAACAAAGTATCAGTTTAAGGGTGTGCACACACAACAAAGTATTCGTTTAAGGGTGTTCACAATTATGCAACTAGCGTATTGTATATATATATTTTTTTATTTTTTATGTTTTTATCCTAACAGATTTGTTTGCTTTTCAATTGAATTGTGCAAGTTATATAGGTCACATTAAAGGTGGGAAAAGTTTTGAAATTATTTATTCAGGTCTAATTTTTTTATATCACAAAAACCTGGCATTTTAAAAGGGGTGTGTACATTTTTATATACACTGTGTATGTGTGTGTGTATATGTATATATATATGCATATCCATTGTTCAACACCTTTTGCTCATTCCCCAACTCAATATTGCCCACAAATTACTATACCAGCCCAATAACACTCCTATTCTTTCTCAACTTTTAATCCCTTATAATAATCTCAACTCTCTTAGATCTTCTAAGAAACTTATGGCCTGCCCTACAAAGTCCAATAACTCAGCCAGTGACTCCCTTTTCTCTAATACAATTGGAAGGAGCTGGAACTCACTACCCAGTGAAATCACTCTACTCGCATCTCTACCTCTCTTCAAACAAGAAATTAAGAATTACTTCAAAAGCCATTGGCTCTGTTCCTGTATAAAGCCTGACTAATCTTCCACCTATATCTGCCTATCCTCCTCCTCATTTTTCCGCCACTATCTCTTCTTTCCTTTTGTGTACAAGACCAACTCTCATTTTCTTTTCTTTTGATAACTCTTTCTTCCTTACTCTTATTTTTCTCTTCCTCACTTTGTCTCACATCTAGCAAGTCTTTTCTGCTTCTTTTGTTTTACTGTCATCTCTTAGATGGCTTCCTTTTTTACCCTCTTATAATATTTTTGCCCTCTTTCTCTGATATTTTACCCTTTTGCTTACCTCTAACCCTCTCTGTACAACAACTTGTCACCCTATATCTTTCTTACTGCCATCTCATCCTTTAACCTGAATCTTAGTTACTCATACAAGTTATACTTTTGATATATCTTCTTTAATTAAGTTTTTATTTTGACATTATATTGCCATTTGTTATTATTGTAATTGCTTTTTCAATTATAAGGTTTGTTTTTTCTTTTTATGTGTATTTCTGTGTGGAGCTTTTCTCCCCGGGCCTCTACTGAAAATGGAAATATATCAAGCTAGACTAGCCCGGTCAACAAATGTAAAATAAATAAAAAAATAAATAAAAATAAATAAATATATATATATATATATATATATATATATATATACACACACGTACTGCCATGGTGAACTGTGCCCTCTCCCCATGTAGTGTGATCTCGGAGTTGGTATATTTAAGTAGAGGAGGTGAGGCCCCCACATAGGGATTGGGCTGAGTTGCTTTCCATTGTGTTTTGTTTGTATGGTGTTCAAGTAGTTCCTTTCCCTGTGAAAGGAATTTGGCAGTTCGTTGCTTCGTTTAACTGGAGTTTCGGTGGATGGAGATCGGGTGAGTATAATTCAGTTGATCGTACTTTCGTTCATTGAAAGTAGACCCATATATATATATATATATATATATATATATATATATATATATATATATACAGAGAGAGATGGATATTGATATTGATATGGATATATAGACAGAGAGAGAGAGACAGCAAGATAAAGATACAGTTCTCAGAGTTTACAAAACTCACCTGGTGGCTGACACAAGTCAAATACCAGTAGTCAATAAAAAAACAAATAATAAAGAGCTGGCAAACAGGACAGCATGACCACCTGCATCCCCATGGTGCAGCAGTGTCTTCAACCTAGAAAGAAACCTGAACTAAGTAGGGTCATAATCCAGTAGCAGCCTCACTTCTATTAAGTCCTGTAATTGTTAATCGTTACCGACATGTCACCCCTCCCTCGCCCCCATAGCAGCACAGCTTCCTTCCAATAATTAGTACTGAACTGAACTCCTAAGTTGGCCTTGTATGGTGTTATTCTGTTCCTCTGTATTTTACTCTATTGGACCCCATAAGGGAGTCAGCTGAATACAGCTAGTTCTATTTAAGTCTCAGGAAACCAAGTTAAAGTTTCTCAAGCAACGAAGCAACACTATCTTTGGAACAGCTTTTAATTTCTAATTTCTCAGCTTCTCTTGTCCTGAAACACTTTAGGCTTACCTGGCAAAATCACTGATTGTTTTCTCACTTGCTTGACTTCCCTGGGGTCAGCCCGCTCTGTTCCAAAGCTCCACCCAACTTTCATAACATTAATCTGGATACCTCCAATTAATCCCATTCTCCAGTCTGTTTCCTAACTCCTTCCTCATATTGCACACCCCTTTAACTGCAACCAGCTCAACTAAACATTAACCCATCCCCCCATATGACTACTGCATCACTGCTAAACCTCTACAGCTTATCTCAAAAAACTAATCATGCACCTTACATAGTGTTTAACTCATTCACTCCAATGGAGCTCCGGAAGTTTGCGCTGTAACTTCCAATGGGTGGAGCCTAAGCCTTTTGACAGAATCAAATTATGTCCTCACATTTCAAACAAATGTTCTTATCTTTGGGACCATAGGGGTTATGAAAGAAGTATTAATGACAAACTTTTCAGCACAAACTATTTTTATAGTGGCAGTATTCTTTAGGTTCTAGGTCATAATCAGAATTTTATAAGTCACAGTAAACAGAGTAACAATTATAGGTACTTTTCCATTATCGAAGCAACACACTTTTTCTCATTCTGTATGGTTCTGACTGTTGTAATCATTCTCAAAAATGCCATGCATTATGATTTTAAGTTTAAGGCAGTATCTTTTGGGAAATCAAAGCAAAACGTTTCCGTTATCAGGGCAGCACGCAATTATCGTACAGCGGTTAGCCCTGAAGTGGTGGTTTTGACAGATTTCCCTTTCTTTAATTGTGCGGAATTGTAGAGGCCTGGCTGTCGTGTGATTTTTCTTTTTTTTACCTTAGTCCCTTTTCTTATTCCCGATTTTAAGCACTACTGCTCGCAGTGCATCATTAAGCATGCTATTTACAGATATTAAGCAGTCATGTAACATACGTGGCTAAAATGGGAAAAGCACTCAAACAGGGACTGCAATCTTTAACTTGTACGTGGCGGCACTATCACACAAGTGCTGTAATCCTCCCAGAAGTTACCAACACAAAATGGAATCAGATATGCCTCTGAATTGTGCACCCTTCCAGTTCAGTGTAACCCGTGCTGTACAATGCATTGTAACAGGCAGAAATTAGTTGAGTAAAATAGCCTTGTTTTACTTGTGTATGTATGAATAAGTCGTGTGAGTATCTGCAAATAACTCTTTCTCCTCCTTGGGCAAATTACTGGCTATTACACAGACTACGCCATTATTAAATACGATCAACCAGTTGTATTTTATAATGGGAGCGGGAAGCCTTAAAAACTGCCATTATTCCGTTCTTTTATCATTTTTTTTCCTTTAAAATATGTTGTCAGAAAAAGTGAAGGCTATACCCACATCAGCGGCAGCACAGCGATCATCACGACCACGTTTTACAATTCCAACTGCTCATTACAGCTGTTGCCCTGATAACGGAAAAGTACCCAATTATATTTATAACATTTCGTAAACAACTTACAATATCTCAACAACCACTCAAGTTACACACATACTGTTAGCAGCATTTTATTTGTCTAGCTGAGAGCTTTCGTATGAGGCTAAGATATTCTGCCGGTGTAACTTGATTGTTGAGATATTTAGAAAAAATTGAAAATTATATCTATATAAATTAATATAATAAAAACAACAGTTAACATCTATTTACCTGCGCTAGACAAAGATCAGATATTAATGCCGTTGAGTTTGCATTGTGCAAGCTTTAAGATGAAATCTTTTAAAGCCTTGTAAATAGCATGGTTTTGGAATTATTGATGCAGATATGAACAAGCAATATTTGACGCCTAGAGGCATCAGTAGGAGTTAACTGCAGATGCACCTAGCTGCATCACTTGGATGTAATGAGTTAACCACTATATTAATATTTCTGACTCAAGCAACATCTCTACCACCTCAAACTCGATTAAAATATACCCCATCAGCTACCTCCCCTCACCTACCTATCTCAACCAAACAGCTTCACTAATATCTCTCCGCAACTATTTCATTATGCCGTCACCTACTGCTCAGCTCCTAAACTGCTAACCACTGCAAACACTAAACCTCACCTCTTACCCCTTGCATTTACCATATCAAAAAAAGTAATACACTTTAATCCTATCTAATTTCCCTATTGCTTCAAAGCAGAGACACCCAAATCCAGGTCTTTTCCCTACAGCATGTCCTAAAAACCTAAATATAATGAGCCATAACATCAGAAGCCTATGCAATAAAATAGCCTCTTTGCATGCCTCACTGGACCAGTACAAACCAGACATATTAGCCCTTACTAAAACATGGCTAAATCCTAATATAAAAGAGTCTGAAATCTTACCTCCCAACTGTGCCACAACTAGACTGGATATAACCCATAAGAAAGGAGGGGGTGTAGCCCTACTTTCCTCTGGTACCTTTAACATAACAACTTTTACTTACACGACAACATTCACTAATGACGGGACACTCATTTCCTTCCTTAACCTGAATCTGACCAAACACATCTGTACCATAGCACTGTATATTCCCCCAGGTCAAAATATACCCATACTTGAAGAAATATTATCCTGGATATCACAAACGATCAAACACGAGACTGTCATTCTAGGGGATGTCAACATAGTCTGGCTATCTCTTGCATCAAAATTATCAACAAACAGTATCAACCTATATGGCTTCTCCTGGCTGATAAACTGTCCTACCTGATCTAATATACACCACACCCAACAATCTACACTAGACTGGGCACTTACATCCCACCCTACTAACTTTACCTCTACAGGCACACCCCCCAACTCACTTAATGACCACCTACCCACATTTACGATTAGGGCCACCTTACACCTACCTAAAAAACACACTGATTTAAGTCCACAACCTAATAAATTTTCCCCCAAAAAAATTCAGTGAAACACTAAAAAAAATACATTGGTCACTCCTAAAATATCTTCCTCTAGAGGAAGCAGTACAATAATTCAACACCATTTTCCTACAAATACTTAATTCTCTTGCTTCATTGTGAACTAAAAGAATTAAAAAATACTGTTCCTTGGTTATCCAAAGCATGCAAAGGTCTAATATAAAACAGGAATATAGCCTGGGATACTTGGAAACAAAACAAAAATGAAGAAAATCTACTAGCAATGTAGTTAAGAAACAAGTAATCAAAGATAAACAATCATACTACACCCACCTCCAACATGAGCATAGAACTAACCTCAAAAAATTCTGGTCTTCCATATCATCCTTGCTGAATCCTGGGACTAGAAAAGAACATTGCCCTTCTCCTGATGCCCCTCCTTCTCGGACTGCTAATGAGTTCAGCAATCAGTCACTTCATACTATCTTTAGCTGTCCTGATCTCTAACACCCCTGACCTGACAATATCCCTGGCTGTGTTCTGCATGAACTACAGAGTGAACTGGCACCTCACCTGTGTGCCCTGTTCAGTCACAGCCTCACCTCAGGCTTTTTCCCTACCAAATATTGCACTGCTATAGTCATCCCTCTCCACAAAGGAGGAGCAACTACAGACCCTAGGGACTATCGCCCCATTAGCCTGACAAGTCTGATATGCAAAGCTATGGAACACATTATCATGGACCTAATAAACAAGGATATAGGGAATCTCCAAACTCTGGATCCCACACAGTTTGGTTTTGTGAAGGGTAGATCATGCCTGCTCAACTTGGTCGACATCTTTGAGTCAGTCACCAGTGCTGTGTAAGAAGGCAAGGTGGTTCATACAGCCTACTTTGATCTGGCCAAGGCCTTTGATAGCATTCCCCACTTAGGAATCATAGAAAAACTCACTAAGCTAGGCATCAACCCCTATATCACTAAGTGGGTTGCAAACTGGCTCACAGATAGAACCCATAGTGTGAAAGTAGCTGACTCCAAGTCAGACTGCCGTCCAGTCATGAGTGGAGTCCCACAGGGATCGGCCCTGGGTCCCCTCCTGTTTGGTATCTACTCTCAGAAGTCCAGGCCAACATGAAGGGTCTGGCTGACAAAGTTTGAAGATGATTGCAAGTTGGGAGCCATTATTAACCCCCCAAGTGATGTTGACATCCTACAGAAAGGCCTCACTGAGACCAGTGACTGGTGTCAGAACCATGGCCTTAAGCTCAATGCCAAAAAATGTGTTGTCATCCCCTTTGGGAAAAACCCAGTTCCCATGAATTACCACATCGATGTAGTCCACTGAACACAGAAGGTGTTATAAGAGATCTGGGAACAGAGGTTGACAGCAACCTGTCTTTTGACCACCACATTGTCACTGTGATCAGAAAGTCTTTCTATGTGGCACATCTCATTACTAAGGGTTTTGCATTCAGGAAGAAAAAGATCATTGTCTCCCTCTATTCTTCCCTCATTAGGCCAATCATTGAATACTATGCCCTGTTTGGCATGTACCTCACTGGACATCTGCAAAAACTGGAGAGGCTGCAAAAGTACCTCACAAAGAGGATCCTAGGCCTTAAACACTTGTCCTATATGGACAGACTCAAAAAATTCCAACTATTTTCTGTCTCATATTGCCTACTTAGAGGCAATCTCTGCTTGACTTACAAAGCTATGTCTGACCCAGCTCTGTTAGAAATGCTACATCTAAAGAAATCCCAATCCCTCTGCACCACACGCTCCAGAGACCTGAACCTCATTACCACAATCAACAGAACATGCTGGAGGGGTAGGTTCATAACCCAGAGACAGCCCATGCTATGGAGTAGACTTCCTATACATGCCAAACAGAGCACCTCACTGGCCCACTTCAAGAAAAATCTTGATGAGTGGATGGGAAATTGAAAATTCACCCCAGGGATCACTCCAGTGGCTCTACTCAACAGAGGTACTGGGAACTAAGGTCGGGTGGCATGATGCCAGGATAATCCTATGGACTAGGCTTGTAAAGGCTCCAGGGCCATTAGCCTAGTACACACCTATGAACCTATGAACTCCAGCCCTACTCTCCACCTGTACCACTACCTTGAATAGTGTCTCTTCATCTAGCCCTGACCCTCTTCAACATAACAGCCCTAAAACTCATTCTGAAAACTGTGCTACTTACTCTCTTCAACCCATCCCTATGAGTTTCTTAAAAAAACTACTACTAAAACTTAAACCTTGCTCCATCTCTGCTGATAACCTCCCACCCCATTACATTAAATTGCTGACTCCATTGCATAACCTATAAGTATCTTAATCAATAGATACATCTCTGAATCAGTCATTCCCAGCATTTGGAAAATGTCTCATATCATCCCCATTCAGAAAGGGGAAATTCCACAGAGCTGTCAAACTTCTGACCCATAGTCATTCTATCCCCCCATCTCTAAATTCTCGAAAAGGATATTCACCAACAACAAATGAAATACTTACTGCACTACAATCTTTTCACAAACAAATGTAACAAGGCTTCCGCCTAGACCATAGCACATCTACAGCCCTTCTATCCTTCACAGACTCTGTAAATACGGCAAGGGATGCAGGTAGCTTTGTATCAGCCCTATTTCTTGACCTATCGAAAGCATTCAACGCAGTTTCATATTCCATACTCCTGAACAGGCTCTCTAACCTAGGATTTACACCACCCACCCTACAGTGGTTTAATTGTTACCTTGTCAGTCGAAAGTAAGCCATGAAATGGTCAGGTCTAATTCATATGAGTGAATTGCGCAAATTGCAAATGCTCATAATATCGAACGTACCGGACCTCAAACTTCCTACACCCCCTGCTAAACATATATTACAACTCTGAGATTGCACTACAGTGACGAAAGGGCAAATATCCCATTCTTCACTGTACCGCAATCTCAGAAAAAGCACTTTGAGGTCCGGTACGTTCGATATTATGAGCGTTCGCAATTTGTGCAATTCGCTCATATGATATAGACCTGAAATGGTCTAATGCAATATCTCCCTTTCTACATAACTCCACTGGTGTCCCTCAAGGCTCCTAAACTAGAAGCATTTAAAATCTCTCTAAAACAGCATCTAAATAATGCTTGGCTGTGCTTCTGCTCCTCTCCTAGGTAACTTCACTTCTGCTTTATATCCCCTGACTGATCTACCACAGGCAAGATTCTCAGCTCTGTTTCTTTCCTCCTAACTAACTCTACTAGAGAGACCTAACATCATGTTCCACACTCTCCCAGTTCTTTCCCCCTCAATACCATCCCTGTTCTATAATAATGTAAATAAAAATTAAAAAAAAAGGTGACAGGGAATGGAAATTACCAACCATCATCTCCAGTATGAGAGAGCTTTGTATACCTATCATCCTATGACTATGAACATAAGAATGTAAACTAGTGTATAGTGTATATAAGCTGAATTATTTGTATAGTTAAGCATGTTCTCTTTATGTTGAAAAGAAATTAAAATGTATATTAACATCCATTCCTGTTGTACTTAAGGATACAGAACAGTTTCTGACAGATTTGTTTACATTTGTGGAAACATATGGAAGGGTAACAGGGTTACTATTTGTGACTCTAGATGTTGTGAAATTGTTCACCTGTATTGCTAATGATTATGGACTGGACACCATCAGGGCTGTATTAGCTCGAAGAGATGATTTTGATAATACTGCTGTAGACACGATTTGTTCCTTGTTAGACTTGGTTCGAAACAACAATGTTTTCATTTATGGGAATTCCATTTTTGCATAGAAATGGGGGGTTGCCATGGGCATCCCCTATGCAAATTCCTATGCAAATTTGGTTATGAATGTGTGGGAGAAGAAATATTTACTCAATAGCTTAGTGTATCAGCAGCATGTGAAATGTTACCGTTTTGTTGACAATGTTGTTCATTGTATGGGGAGGGGGTCAAGACAAACTGAGCACCTTCCTTGATTACATAAACCATACGACTGACTTCTTGAGGTTCACAATACAAAGCTCCCAAAAGGAGATGGATTTTTTAGATGTACATGTAATAATCAATGATATAGGTGGGGTCGAGACAACTTTGTTTCGTAAAGGGTTTTGGAAAAATAGTTTACTGTCTTTTGATATATCCCAACATAGTAAGGGGCCAATACATTAGGGTTTCATTACTATGTACGCAGGATGATGACTTTAATCAAAACATAGAGAAGATGACGGATCATTTTTCTAAGAGTGGTTATTTGAGTAGCATTTTAACCCAGAACAAAGAGCGAGTTATGAATGAGAGGAGAAATTTTGCTGTCCCATACTTTTCAAGACGTATTACCAGTGACAGGGTGTCCACTATCAGGACATCTAAGCTTAGATTTGGCTTAAAATATACTAGCGATGTAGAAGCTGTATGCAATATTATACATAAGAATTGGGGGGGGGTACTTACAAGTGATAATAAGACAGCAGAATTAGTTGGAACTAACCCCTCCTTTTCATATAAGAATTCTTTGAGCCTGAAGAGGCAGGTATGTGATGGACTTCCGTCTAACATGGGGAGAGGGCATCAACAATCCAACAGAATGGGCACTTTCAGATGCCGACATTGTAGGGAATACACTTATATATCCCAAGAACAAGTATTTGGTTAAATTACACTTTTTGTCCCAGGGTTTATGCAGAATGCAGCACTGAGAACATTGTATATTTAGCAACCTGCAGTTCCTGTCAGAGTTTTTATGTTGGTAAATCCAACAAAAGGTGGAAAGACAGAATATTTGGTCATTCCTATGACATTAGAGCAGGCAATATTAAAAATGCCTTGGTCAAACATATTAAAGAAAATGAAGGTCATGAATTTGTTTTAGAGTGCTTCCGATTGGTTCTGTGAGTGCTGGGGGGGGGGGGATTTGGTGATTTGACAAACTACGCTGAATCTATTAAATGGATTTTAAAGCTTCAAGCTGACAAGCATCCTGACTTGAATGCATGTGTCTCTTTAAGACCTGTAGTAAAGGGAAAAAAATTGATGTAATGATGTAATTGATTAGGAGGGTGTAGCAATTTTTTAGATCTGAAGAAGTATTGTTTGCACAATGCAAAAGTGCTCATCCGTTTTATTACTTTAATAAAAGTGTTTGTACTTGTGAGCTGTGGTGGTCGTGCCATTCTTATTTTATGCCTTATATAGTTAAGTACTGTGATGACTGAGATGTATATACTTTGTATACTGTGTGTATTGTTATATGCTCTGATGTCTATGTCTCTACATGAATCTGGAACATCTTCACTCTGTATTAAACTAAGATACCATAATATGTTTGTAATATGTTCAAGAAAACCATGGTCTGTAATGTGGAGCTTTTCATCCCAGGCTGCTGCTGAAAACAGGCTCTCTTGACCCAGACAGACTATCCCGGTAAAGAAAAGTCAAATAAATAAATAAAAATCAATAAACATATTTTTAAATATATATATATATATATATATATATATATATATATATATATATATATATATATATATATGTATAGTTCCTGGTCAAAAGAAAAAAAAAACTTTCTCCCAGTAAACAAAAGTCAAATAAATAAATGGTTTACTATCACATACTCGAATCTACTCCATTTGAGTGTTAAGATGTCTGAATCACATGTTTGCAAATCTGAACACCGAACACAAAAAAATGTCGAAGGCAGCATTTTAATAAAGTCAAAATTTCGAAAATGTCGACTTTACTGAAATGATGCACTTCCGCTCAACATTAACAAACACTTTTGCCCCCTGCACCCCCCTACTTATATATTTATATACAAACTCTGAGATCCCACTACAGTGAGGGAAAGGGTACATTTCCTGATCCCCACTATAGTGTGATCTGCACCATAATGTCGAACTTTACAACAGCGAATGCTCACTATTGTAAGGTTCGACATTGTGGCATTCGTAATTTCAGTTCTGCCAAAGGCAGTTTCTCACAAATGTCAATTGCACTTCGTGCGATTGATAAAATGACTGTAAGCCTAAATAAATGCATATAGTTTCATATATATATATATATATATATATATATATATATATATATATACTAGCTGTACCCGCCACGCATTGCTGTGGCTCAGTCTGGTTAAATGGAAAAGAAAGAAAAGAGAAAGCGCACGTTTCTAATATGTTTAATTTCACAATGCTTGTGGGTATACAATATTTTTTGTTGTTCTATTGTCTGTGCAGATATAGAGATTGTCTGGTTTGCCGACTCTAGAACACGCAACATATAATTGCCCATGTGAGAAGCAATCTGTGTGTAGATTTAAAACGCACAGTTCTAAAGATTGGCCCTGAGCTTTGTTGATGGTGATTGCAAATGCCAATCGAATTGTGAATTGCAATCTCTTCAATTGAAATGGCATATCCGTTGGAATCATAGGAATGCAAGGAATGAGGACATCTTCACCTTTGAAAGGTCCTGTCAAGATTGTTGTTTCTATGACGTTGCTCATTAATTTTTTTACTGCAAGCTGCGTGCCATTGCAAAGTTTTGGCTGGTTGATATTTCGCAACATGATAATTGGCACGCCGATTTTCAATTGCAGTACATGCGGTGGCATCCCTGGCAGATCGAGTGAATTCAAAAATTCTGTTGGATAATTAATCGCTTCATCTGCTTCCACAATAGTGTCGACGGACTTGTATGTGACTGCCTCGCTTTGAATGTTAGACTGAATAATATTGTTAAGTTCGTAGACGTCTTTGTTCTTGGCTGCAAGAATAGCTCGTTCAGTCAGCCAATCGTGATTCTTATAATTGGTTTGAATATTTGAAAATACTTTTTCAACCAATTCTTCTTTTGACGTCACTAAATTGCAAAAGTTATGAGGCAATGAAATTCGTCCTGAGGTCAGATCAACTGGCACCTTTCCGTTCCCAGTTTCCAGCAATTGATGTGAGAATATCTCAGCTGATCGATCGTTTTGCAGCTGGACACACATATTTGTAGTTAATTTTAACATCTTTACGTGTCGCCACAAAGTAGAGTTTTTCAGGCAAGCATTTATTTCGTCCGCTGGTGTTGATCGAGGAGAATGAAGCAGATCTGAAGCTGCAGAACACGATCGCCGTGCTCGCAACCATGCATACTCAATTCTGGCTGCACGTCACTCTGCTGCTTCCTCGGCACGTATTTGAGCCATTCTTTGTCTTTTCACTCGTTCGCTGATGCAGTTTGATTTGCAATTACTCATCGCACTGCTTCCGCTCCGCGAGTATGACGACCTAAGTTTGATCTTCTGCAAGGCATTATTTGGATGAACTAAAGCAGATCGAATGCACTGAAAAAGAAGTAAGAAAGTTATAACAAAAACATATAAAATTGCATATTTGTATACAAATATATAGAATCCATAGTAGGTATATAAAAACACGCGCGTATTCTAATGCAACGTGTGACATCTATATAATAGTAGGTATATAAAAACACGCGTATATTCGAATGCTACATTCCCCACACACACACACACACACACACACACACACACACATCACGGTCACAACACACACACACAGACTAAAGCCCCTAACCAACACAACCAAACACAGATACTTACCTAACCTCCTGACATCTGCGTAATTTGTGATTTTGAAATGATCTGGTCTCGGGATTCCGGTCTTCGGTAATGTAGGTATTCGGGATTTAGTAGTGATCCCATATATATAGAATATATATATATATATAGTTCATAGTCAAAAGAAAAAAAAACTTTCGGTGTTGTAAATAAGAATGAACTTTTTTCTTAATGATGTTTTTGTCGGCTGCTTTTTGTACAGGACCGCATTGCAGCAAGGTTGAAGAATTTGCCCTTATCCTACTATTGTGCGATCTCAAAATTGATATATATAATTAGCTTGGCCCCTACAAATATATTAGTTTTGTGTTTTCTGTTGTTGTTTTCAATCATTTTTGATTCAATCTAAAATGCTCACTATTTCTTCATTTGTTTTTCTGAGCATTCAATCTTGTATGAGATACTCATACATTGATATAGACATAGATATCAAAATCTTGAAACCATAATATCAAAAGACCAAAATGTTGAAGACCACAATGTCTACAAATCTCGAATACCAAATCCTCTACACACTTCTACAAATGTGAACCCAGGAATGAGTGCCAACATGGTCCTCCAGGGATGTTAACCCAGGAGAACTTGCTAACATGGGTCCTGCGGAGGTTGGGGGTTAAGTCTGATAGTTCGATACTGTGGTCTTCAGCATTTTAGTTTTAGGATTTTATGGTTTTAAGACTTTGATTTTCAAGATTATGTGGTACAAGATTTCAGTAGTAAAGCATATATGTGTGTGTGTGTGTGTGTGTGTGTGTGTGTGTGTGTGTGTGTGTGTGTGTGTGTGTGTGTCTTAGCATATGTTCTCTAGCAGTGTTTGCAGAAATAACACTAGCCTTATTAGCAGCTTTTCAGTTTCTAAATTAAGGTTTATTTTCAGGAGAAAACATGGAGAGTATATGTAAAATGCAACAGAAGTCATTCATATAGTGTTGTTTTCACAATACGGTTCAAAAATTCAGTATTCCAGAATGTCTTCTCATGGCTGTCCAGTAAGCAAACCAGTACTTAGCAGTATTACAGAAAATAGTGTTTTCCTCAAAATTCAATCTTTCTTCCTTCAAGTCTCTTTTTACCATTTAAATAGATCCATTTCTCTTTAGAGACCAGAACCTCGTGCTACTTTTCCAGATTTCACTGATTTCTTTCACAGCGCCTTTGTACTTCGCATGTATCTCCATGGAGTTTCTTCAGAATGCTTTCTAAATCCAGAGGTCAGGAATCATCTACTTTCCTCCCTGGTTATTGGCCATTGCATATATCCCAAGATATCCCAAGATGCACCTGCTTCCCTCCTTGGTTGCTATGGAAACTTACCTCTGCTTTCTTGATTGCTCTGTATTCCTTTCTCATAGTACACTGACAAATGAAAGCAACACTAGTGGATACAACCCCATAATAAGCATTTTATTTTCTAGGCTCAACAGTCACTATGCACATAATTCCCCCACTATAGAGCCAACAATCATATGGAATATTTTTTTAAGAAAGAAATATCTTTATTAAATTATCAGTTATGACATAGGCATTCATACTTATATAAATGAAAACAAACCATATTGACATAATCTTAATTACAAGCATTTTATGTCACAAACCATATTGACATAATTTTAGTTTCAAACATTATATATCACGTATAATCTACCCAACCATTGTCAGTCAAATGTTATATAACTCATTCAAATCCTGCCTTCTTTTAAACCTCATTCCTCCCCTGTATGCATTGTTCCCACAATTCCCATTTTTTCCAATGTAATTTGCTCCTACTCTTTTATAAACATCCTGGTTCCAGTTGTTTTATCTCTGTTACTGTATTCACTACTTCTAGTACAGTTGGCTTACACTTTGATTTTCTTTTTCTAGTAAATTGCTTTTTTGGCAGCTGCCATAATTAGACTCAGCAAGGCCTTACTATGTCCAGGCAATTCAGATTCTATATCATAGCTCAGAGCTCAGAAAGAATAATTTCCCTAGTTACACCCAGTATCACTTATACAGTTGTCTGCTGGGAATCTTTAATGTCTGCCAGTCCATCATACTACCAGAAAATATGTTACCAATTACCTCATTCTTCCCCATCACACCTCCAACACTTGCTGTCTACCTGAGGAAAAATTGTCTGGAGTCTACTTGGGTATAAAAATAAATATCTGCGTAAACATTTCCAAGCAAAAATCCTAAATCTTCTAGCTTTCTTTGCATAATTTGGAAAAAAACATATATCCCTCAATTGTTTCCTTGTAAATTATGTATCCAGTCTCTCTTCCCAATCCATTCTAACCTCCTCTGATTGATTCTTATAGTTATCATGCAATATTTTATATGGTCTACTAATTATTCCTTTTTTTAACAGCAGCTTCTATTCTAGGTTCTACTAAAAACTCTGCCAGTGCTGGCCTTTCATTTAGGATCCTCTATTTATTTCTCCTTGCCTGTACTCTGATAGCAATCCTTGGTAGGAAAGGCAATCTCTATCCTACAGTCCAAATAATTTCTTAGCATCTTCCCATTCTATTACCTTTCCCTCTCTATTTATTTGCTCCCTATACCTTGATTCCTTTGCCACTTTTCTACAGTAAATTCCAGTCCCCTCTTACTTACTGCCTGTATGCCTAATTGTAGTCATCCTTATTGACAGAATCTCCTTTCTGTATTCCTGTCTTTGTTTAGTTCTTAGAATACTTTCTTCCACTTTATGAATATAATATTCTAAATGATTATTGTTATTCTCCTTAAAGGATTGCATCCAAAATCCCAACAGTTTCTTGTTTCTTGAACTTCCCCCTATTTCATCATCATTACTTTCCACTTTAAATTATAGGTTTCTGCATATTTTGTGTATAGAAACCTTAACTGTATAGCTCTGAAATATCCTTAAATATCAGGTAGTCCCAATCTGCCTTGTTCTATTAGAATAATCAATTTATCCCACTTGACTCTTGCCGTCTTCATCTCCCAGGTAAAATCCTTCAGCTCATTATTAATTGCTATCTACAATTTTTCCTCTGGTTGATAAAAATATGCCTGACTTGTGTATAAGATTAAAGGGACTAAAAACATTTTAACTGCTTGTATCTTAGTATCCATAACCATATAATAGAGCTTCCAGTTTCTCAGTTTGTACTATCTTTTATTTAGTCTCTTCCTACATATCCTTAATTGCAACACTGGAATTATTTTTGATCCATACTCCTAAATACTTTGTTTTATCATGTCCCCATAAATATGAATATTGCTGAACCAATTCATGTGTAGGTATGCAATTTACCACTATTGCTTTTGCTTTAGCTTCATTAATTGTGTATACCAAAAAGATATGAAACTGTCTCAAAATGTTCCACAGCACTGTAATGTCCTTTTTTGGTTTTATCAGGTGTGAAATAATAACATCTGCAAATAGAGCCAGCTTTTCGTGACTACCATATCAACTATATCCTTGAATTTCTAAGTCCCTTATTTTCTTTGCCAATGGTTCTAAATATAATGAAAATAACAAACATAAAGAGGACAACCCTGCCTAGTTCCTTTGCTCAAGCAGAATTTATCAGAGAGGAACTCACCCATTTTAATGTTCACCTCTGATCCCTCATATATCCTCCTAATCAACCTTAGAATTGTATCAGGGAATGCAAATGCTTCCATTGTCCTGCTTATAAAGCTCCTGCTTACTCTGTCAGATGGTATCTCTGCATCAAGACCCACCAACAACAGTGGTATTTTCTTACATTCTGCTTCCCTCTGGATCACCAGTGTTCTGTTAATGTTATCAAATGTTTGCCTCCCCTCCACAAAGCCACATTGATCCATATTTATCAATTTTTTCACTTTTGCCATTCTTTTAGCCATTATACATATAAACACTGTATAATCATGGTTTAGCATTGAAATGGGCTTGCAGGAAGCTGGATCGTATGGATCTTTACCCTCTTTAGGTATTACAGCTATATCACCATTTTCTTCCAAGATGTTGGTACTTCTCCTCCTCTTAAAATACTGTTAAACAAAACCTTTCAGATCATTATCAGTTTTTTCCTTCCTAGCTTCCAAACCTCCACAGGTATACCATCTTTTCCTGGGGAATTTCCTGTAGATTGGTTATACATCACAATTTTTATTTCACCTACTTCTATCCTAACTATTGGTAATTGAGCCTTATCTACCTCAAACCTTGACATATTTAATTCTTCCATAAGCATTTCCATTAGTACCTTTTCTTGATTTCCATATTTCTCACTTTATACATAGAGATTTTCATAGATTTTCTGAAATACTTCTAATACCTCTACAGGATCTCTTGTTACCTTCTTTGTTATGGGCTCCCTAAGCTTGGCGACAGCCCTTTTTTCTTTCTGTTGCCTGAGTTGTTGTGCTAAAACATTTTGTGTTCTAGAGTTATTATCAAAATACAATTGTTTACTAAATACTATTGAGGTAATCCCTTACATTCTGTTTAGCACTCTGTAGTTGATCCTCTTCTTGTTCTGTGAGATTCCCCCTATTTTGCAATACTTTAACATTTGTTGGTCCCTCTAAATAATTCTTGTTACTTCTAAACCATATTGCCCTTTCTATTTCTACCGTACTGCTAAACTCCATTTTAATTTTATCCTACTCCCTGGGTATATTTTCAGAAGAAATTTCTCTGTTCTCTAATAGCTCCTGAATAATTTCCTCTACTTATTCCTTAAATTCCTCTCTTTTCAACAGATTAGGTGTGACAGTGCCAATGTCTCATTTTTATTTAATTATCCTGTATTTTTATTATAGTTATTATTGGTGCAGGATATGAAATAGTTATTGTGTGCATATCAAGATTTTCAATTAAATGTGAAATGTAAACTCTGTTTAGCATGAAGTCGCAGTGGTGCAGCGGTAGCATTGTTGCCTCACAGCAAGAGGTTCTCCCTTTCGATTCTCAGCTGGAGCGCCTTTTGTGTGGAGTCTGCATGTCCTCCCCGCGGTCAAGTAGCATTCGAAAGATATGCATAGAATGGGCGTGCCTTCGTTGAAGGTTGTGCATATCAAGACTTTCTATTAAATGTGAAATGTAAACTCTGTTTAGCATGAAGTTGCAGTGGTAGCATTGTTGCCTCACAGCAAGAAGTTCTCCCATTCGATTCTCGGCTGGAGCGCCTTCTGTGTGGAGTCTGCATGTCCTCCCCGGGGTCGAGTAGCGTTCGAAATTCATGTGTAGAATGGGTATGCCTTCGTTGATAGTTGGGCATTGAGCTAGCACCTTAGAACCTGTGAAAAAATCTACTGCTAATCATTAGTAGACCAGAGTTCCGCTGTGGCGACCCATAACCGGGAAAAGCCAGAAGAAGAAGAAACTCTGTTTAGCCTAGCCTAGTTTTTGTATCCTGGGGAATAATATGTGAATTCACTCTTGAACTCCTACTATTGAATTCACATCTTCCATGCCAAATATTTTCATGGATTTTTTTACAAATGTACCATTCTTTGTTATATTTTCCCTTCTAGGCCTCATAGACACATCTTCACTGTAGTAAATCAAATTCTAGTCCCCATTTATAAGTAATATTCCTTGCTGAAAGCTGATTATTTCTCCCAGAATTTTCTTAAGCTCCATTTTACCAGTTTTAGGTGGAATTTAAATACATGTCGTAATCCTACTCCTTTGCCAGAAGCCCATTAGTACTACAAATCTACCATTATTGTATTTTCTACCTTCTTCTATCATTGGAGCTCCTCTTAAAATTACTATAAGTAATCCTCTTTTTCTTTGTCCCATGTATTCTGCTGAATAACCATCCTATAAACCTTTCTTTATCAAATGGGTTGGGAGGGTGGCCTAATGGTTAAGGTGTTTGCCTTACAAACACAAGGTGCAAGGTTTGAGTCTCACAAGTGATAACTGGCTAGGCTTAAAATGGCTCACAAGGGCAGTTAGCTTAGTACTAATCTATGAACCTATGAAATTCACATGTTCAGTACTTCCCAAGCATGTCTCCTGTAGCATAGCTATTTGCACTCTACATTTATGTTATTTATTTATTTTTTTTATTTCTAATACAGTTCACTACTCTTTTTTTGTGTATTTATCTGTGAGATCATTGACATTTAAAGACATTACAGAAAATGTCATTGTATTGAAAAGTTATTATTCCCACTTTTTATGTATAACAACATTTTTGATAAATGTCTAATTCCAGCTTATGTGTTACATGCATACACTGTTTGGCAAGTTGATCTTTTATAGTTGTTTCTTGTCATATCCATTTGAAAATATGTCACATCTTACAAAACTTTTTTTTGTTTTATTAACAGCCCTCAAAAAACACCCCAATACCCCATAAAACCTCCTCACTTAATAATAGCACACAAAACTATTTACATCTTCAAATATTGAAGTTTTACTCTTCTACTAGGAACAAATGTTCTAAATTGACAGTCACACTAACAGACTTGAGTCAATCTAAAAGAAAGGTTATCCATGCTAAGGCACATGGTGTAGCCTGTGCTTCAACTAACTGTTGTCTGGTTTTGTCTTATCTTTATAGCTCTCCCAGCTGAGTAAACATTTGAATGCTTTCAGAAAACATTATCTAATAGCCATTTCTCTTTATAGATTGTCTCCTGGATAAATGAGGACCAGACACAGACTTGCTACTAAGCATACATTTACCTGCTAGAACAAAGCCATATAATATACAATATTCTTTTTCATGTACTTGCTTTCTCTTAAAAGCTGTTACTAGATCAAGCTAAGGGCCTTAATCTAGTCATTGCCCTAAGCAAGAATGACAAAGAGCACACTATTTTTTTCTTTTATCATGCTCTTTTTACTAGACTTTTCTTCTTTTTTTTTTTTTTTTTTTTTTGCATTGCAGTGTCAACATTTCCTAAACTGAACAAGGAGAAAGAAAGAAGAAGTAAAAAAGAAAAAAGAAAAAAAAAGCAGAAGCACCTGTTTACATCAGTATCCCCATTACACTTAAAAATAACTAAGGAAACTTTACTTTATAGCATGCAAAGAAAATCATGCACTATAAAAATAGTACCATTTAAGGAAAAATTGTTTTACTTACAATTTACTTTGTCCCTCATCTTCCTCTCTCCTAAGTATTTTTATGAACATTAATGACATGGAGTAGGGCATATGCTTTACAGTCCCATACAAGTTTAACAAAGTCTAAAAGAGTCCAATGTTTCCAGATTTTTCTGTTCTGTCATGTTTTACAAATATAATTATTGCTTTGTAATCCCACATTTGTCAATATCCATGTTATTGGTTTTACTCAATATCCATGTTATTGGTTTTACTCCTGTTCATCTTCATCCTGTCTTTGCTTCATTTCCAATGTATTATCAGTTTTTCTAGTTGACTCTTGTGCTTTTTCCTTTTCCCAAGCATTTTCCATTGAACATTGGAAATATTTCATTGGCACAGTCTCTCTGTGGTCCTTATTACCAGATGAACAAGAAGCAGTATCCCCTTTTGTTTCACAGCTCACTTTTTGCTGGACAAATGTCCTTAGCATATACCTCATCAAAAAATTATGTTGTCCCTCCAAGGAAGAATATTTTGAAGATAGCTGGGTAAAGCAGCTTGAATCTCACTCCTGTTTCTCGACATTCCCTGAATTGTGGAATAAATTTACTCCGCTTCTGCCTTGTGTACAATTAGTAATCATTCTCCACAAATATTCTGCTGTCTCCCACTTTTAGTTCTTTGTCTTTCTGCCACTGTTTTGTCAGAATCATCTCCTGCTGGTAGGATTGCATCTTTACTAGTAAAGGTCTAGGTTGCTTTCTCATAGCCAGGTTTGTACCATACACATGACATGCCCTTTCAATTAACAACTCCTGCTGTGGAATACCAGTCCAGTTGCTTACATGCCCTTTCAATTAACAACCCCTGCTGTGAAATACCAGTCCAGTTACTTATTTGTGTTTTCATAAAATTAATACAGTCTGTTCATTTCAGCTTCTCTGGTACAGCAGAAAATCTCAGTTTTTTCCCTACCTGCTCTGCCCTCTAATTCTATTATTGTTTAAAACATCTCATATTCAGCCAGCCTTTTCTTCATTTTGACCTCTGATTTTTTGTAGTTTTATCACCTCATATGAATTTCTGTCTAAAAGATTCTTCCATTTTTTTCCATCCTTTTGTTGCTTGAGTTGCTATACTCCATCAGTATTTTGTTTATTTTAATCAGGTTTGTGTCCAGTTGTCTTATACTTTCCTCTAGGTTATTGGAAGTCATGTCTGGAGCTTGCACTGCTTTTTGCTGTACAGCTGCAGTTCTTTTCCCAGTCAGTGTTTTTGTCCTCACCTTTTGTAGCTGATTTTCTTTCAGGCCCTCTGTAGTTTTTCCTTTCATCCAGGCAGTGCACTTACCAGCCAGTTACTGAAATTTATTTGCTAAGTTTCTATTTTCACAATGAGAGAGCTAGAATTAAGCTGTTACTCAATCTGTAGCTGTCTTAGAAGTCCGGTCTCATACAGAATGTTAATTTGAGAGAGCCCTTATGCATTTCAGTGGCTGCAGCCTAAATGATGGCAGATTTTGACATTTTAATGCTAGGAGGGATAAAGTCCATCTGCACAATTTTTGTTGGCAGTCTTTTCATTGTTAAATCCATCATAGAGGAGCTTGTATAGTGATTAACACAAATTCCTTACCCAACAAATAGTAGAGTAGTGAGGGGCCATTTAATGCCAAGGTATTCTCATTACAGATAGCTAGATATCATTCCTCAGCATTGCTGAGTTTTCATCTTATATAAAAGATATGATGTATATCCCCATCAATAACTTGAGCCAAGAATGCATCCATGTATAATTCAGGGTCATCTTTGTATACTATGAATTGCTTTAAAAAGTCTGGTGCTAATAGAATTGGTCATCTTTTATTTACTTAAAGCCCTGTATACAGTGCCATTTAGGCTATGATATACTACTTTACTTGATTGTTTGCACTTGCACTTGTTAATTTAAGTGATCACCATCATATGACTGCAGTTTTAAAGCATTTAATTATTTCTTGCTAGAAAAATCACACTTTTTCTATGTCTGTGTGTATTTTGATCTTTTTTATTTTAAATCACCTAGTAGAAGGGTGATCTAACTAGGGACTAAGTTGTTTTGTTTCTGAATTGCACTTGAGACCTCCTTTGTGCTATGTTGTTACATTAAAAAGACCAGATCACCCATCTTGGGGCAGAAAGTGTTTGCATGGTCATTCTGATTTGAGAAGTGCTCCAAAAGAGTTCAAAGTGTAGTTATTTATTGGCCAGAGGGCACAGGATTTAGATTTCAGCTTTTTTTTTTGTTTGCTATAAATAAGGCACATTAGTGAGGCACTGTGCTCGCTTCCACAGAGCTCAACAAACTTGCCTGAGAAGTTGATATGTTTCTACTATATTCAGAGCAATCAACACTAAGATAAGCTACTTTACTTGATTTTTAAGCATTTATTTCATTTTTGCAAGACAAATTACTCTTTTTCTCTGTCTGTTGGTCTTTTGATCCATTTGATTTTAAATCAACTAGCAGAAGGGTGATCTAGCAAGGCACTAAGTTGTTTTGTTGTTGAATTGCACTTGAGGGCTCCTTTGTGCTAGGTTTTTACATTAAAAAGACCAGATCATCCATGCTGCGGCATAAAGTGTTTGCCTTATCATTTTAAGTTGGGAAACATTCTAGAAGAGCTCAAAATATTTATTGGCCAGAGGGCACAGGAGCCTGATTTCAACTTTTTTGTGTTTGCTATAAATAAGACACATTTGTGCAGAGCTGCTCACCATACAGTGGTGGTTGTCAGTGCCCTATGCAGAAGCAAGTATTTAGATAGCAAATTTACCTACAAAATCAGTAGTAGGACTGTAACTTGTAACACAGTGAGGCATTGCTAGGAGTTAAGTTAGAGTAGCTAGCTTGTGCATTGAATAGCACTAATATCATATCCTAGCACTACCTATGTCTTGCCCCTTAACCTACAGGCCACCCCAGGAGACCTTTATAAATACCCAATCATTAAACAATAACAGCTCACCCTAATACAGGTCCAGACAACAAGGATATACAATTTCCAAATGGCTCCATAGCCAGCTTGGTAGATATGGGCATCCTGAGACAATGTAGCAATTGCCTCATGTTCTTAGACAACTATTCAATCCTTAAAGAAACTAACACAGATGAGACAAACAAAATCCCTGGAGGCAAAATCTTGCTTACAAACAAGATTATCAAGAAGACACACACTCATCCACTACACAAACCACCACACACATAGATGATCTTATGCTAAGGCACTAAAAAGAAACCTTCCCAAATCTTGTAGACCTCCATAGCCTACAAATGGTAATGCCTCTCTTCAGCAATCTCTAAAGCACACACCAAAAGCCACACCACACATATGCCTACACTTAATGGACGACCCAGATTGAAGCTCATAAGGAAATCAAACACTTTACCTAATACTGTCATCATAGGGGGCTCAATTATATGACAGAAGGATGCCCTACTCACAGGGCTGGACAAGGAAAAGATAACTTTTAGCTTCTTATCTGGAGCAAGAATCCACAATATCATGCATGCACTGAAGTCACTACACCACAGGTATCAACATGATTTTATCATAGTCCATGTGGGTGCAACTGATGTGAAACATAGCTCACTGGACTGCATGAAAAAAGACATTATGGATCTCTCTGAACATGTGCCTCACACAGCTATGCACCTTGCACTGAGTAGCATTCTACCTTCACTGAGTATGGTGCTACAGTATGAACAGAAAATAATTAATTTTAACACTTGGATTAGTTTCTGGTGTCATTCCAGGGAGATTCAATATCTGTCAGCATGACAGGACATGGTTAACAGACCACATTGCTTTGCCAAGGATGGTCTGCAAATATCCCCCTGATATTTTGGATATTGGCTAAAACTTTACCCACTCCTTAGAGCCTTTTTTGGGCAATGCCAAAATGGCAAACCTACCAATGTGGCAAGAAAACCTCAAAGCAACCTTAAGATGTTACTGCTCAATGTAAGGATCCTCAAAAAGAAACTTTACATCCTACAAGCTCTCCTCACTCTGGGGAAATACAGACATCTGTGCCATTGCCAAGATTTGGTTTAAAGCTAAAGAAAGTACTCCAGTAGTGCAAGGCTACAGTGCCATCCAATGCATTTATACCAACAGGGACTAACATTAGAGGTATCTTGAGCGACATTAGCAATAAATATATCTCTAGGGTGGTTAAACAGGATGATGTCCTGGAGTTCATCCAACTGCAATTCACCATAGATAAAGTCCCTTACCACATCCTAGCAAGTTATGGGTCACCATCTATGCCCCAAGAATCTCTTAACTCATACCTAGACCTTCTGGAGATAGTCATCATCCAAATCAAATACTGCTTTTAAATGGAGACTTATCTACCCCTTTATAGACTAGACACTGTCATCAGCTTGCAGGCACAATGCTTTCTGGACTGTAGTAACACAAATACCCTGGACTAGATAATGCATGCTCCAACCAGAGCCTCAAATACACTGGACCTAGTACTCACCAATATGGGAGAACGTTGCACCCTCCCTGTGTCACAACTTCACTGGTGAGGTCAGATGACAAAGCTGTCTCCTTCAAAATAAAAATCAACTTGGAAAATGCAACTAGACCTGTAACAGGATCTATTCTAAAGCAAACTACATCTTATTAAGCAACAGTTTGTCAAAATTCAGTGCCCCCCGAACAACAAGATATCAGCAACCTATGTGGAATTGCTCACAGAAGCCTTGTATATCCATGTAAATTGCTGCATAGAGGCTGCTATACCTACCAGAAGTTAAGTCCATAACAAACACCAAAAGCAAACCACATTGGTGCAATCCTAACCTTAATAGGGTACAAAAGGAAAAATGTCATTGCCAAAATCAGGAAGAATAACTCTCATAAAGAGAAGAGCTCTCTGATTATACTAAAAAAAAACTAAGGGACTAATTAAGTCCAGCAAGGTGAATTATGAAGTCAGGATAGCCTTTCAGCCTAAGGACATCCACAAGGCCTTCTTCAGCTATCTCCAAAACCTTAAAGGTAACACACAGCAGTGTGCTGATTGTTAGTAAATGGCACCACCTTCACTGAGCAGGGTGACATAGCAAATCTGCTGGTTGACAGATTCTGTTCTAACTTCACTCCCATCCCTGCTTTCTCCTGTGAAATACATTCTAGTATTATCACCCCTCCCAACTATCAGCAGCAAGTATGTCCTGGCAGGGCTCACAAAGGCCAAAAAATATTACCTCAGTGGAACTCGACAATACTCAGTGGTGCAGCAGTAGCATTGTCGCCTCACTGCAAAAGGTTCTTCACTTTGATTCTTGGCTGGAGTGCCTTCTGTGCAGAGTCTGCATGTCCTCCTTGCATTTGTGTGGGTTTCTGGTGCACTGGTTTCCTCCCATGTTATAAAAACATGCATCTGGAGCATTTCTCCCCAGGCCTCCGCTGAAAATTGGCTTAGTTCCAAGTTGGATTTCCCCAGTAAACAAATGTTAAATAATTAAATAAACATATTCTGGGTTGCTTTCTAAATAGTTTAAAACATAACACATCAAGACAACTTGAGGCACATTTTCAACTACAGTTTATAAACAGGATGCATACTAAGTGAATGAAGGACTTCAATGGTTATCCCTCTTCACAAGGGTAGTCCATCAACTGACTCCAGAGGCTATAGACCCATCAGCTTGACAAGTCTAATATGTAGAACTATGGAATGACTTATCATGGAAATGATCAGCAAAGACAAACTTACAGACACTGGATCCATTCTAGTTTGGCTTTGTCAGGGGAAGGTCTAGCCTACTTAACCTGGTAGATTTCTTTGAGAGGGTCACCAAGGTGATGGATGGAGGAAATATAGTGCATACTGCCTACCTTGGCTAAGGCATTCAGTATGATACCCCCTCAGGTATTGTTTACAGACCTACAGAACTAGGCATAAATCCCTACACAACTCACTGAATTGCCAGCTGATTCACAGATAGGACTCAAGAATTCAGGATTGGTGAGACCACCTCCACCAAGAGGCTGGTCATCAATGGAGTACCTCAGGTCTCCATACTGGGTCTACTCCTGTTTGTCATCTTCTTCCCAGATGTCAAGGCTAATATCAAGATCCTCTGGCTCACCAAGTTCACAAATGAATGTAAACGGGAAGCTCTCTGATACTAATATCCTGCAAGAAGGTCTAACACAGATAAATGACTGGTGCCAAAGTCACAGATTAAAATGCATTGCCAAGAAGTACATAACAGTACCCTATTTTTTATTTTATTTTTATTTATTTAACATTTGTTAACCAGGAAAGTCCGACTTGGAACAAAGCCAATTTTCAGCGGAGGCCCAGGGAAAAAGGCTCCAGATGGGAAACCCTATGGGAAAACATCCACCCACGTTAATTATTCCTTTGATAAAAAATCCCTAAGAGTGACCTGATAGTTAGTAATCTGGGAACATATGTAGACAGTAATCTGGCCTTCTACCAACATGTAGTCAACATAGTAAGAAAATCATTCTATGTCACAGAACATATAAATAAGGGTATGGCATCCAGGTCCAAGGAATTTATAATACTACTTTACTAAGCCCATTATTGAGTATAGTACCCCATTTAGCATGTATCTGACCAGGCATTTGCAACAGTTGAAATGCCCACAGAGGTTCCTCACCAAAAGAATCCAGAGCATTAACACACTGTCCTTCACGGATCACCTTAATGCCTTATTTCTATACTCAGTCTTCTAGAGGTTACTGAGAAGAGATCTATGCCATGAATGTAAGGCATCCTCAAATCCAGCCCTGGTGGATCTTTTGCACATCTGTAAAATGAACAGCATCAGAAACACTAGATCCAAGGATATGAACTTTGCTTGACACATAAATAGAACATGCTGGTAAGACTGATATTTGTCTCAAAGAATCCCCATGCTGTGAAAAAGGCTCTCAATCCATGCGAAGCAGAGTTCTTCCCTGACTCTATTCAAACATAACCATAACCATTAAAAGAGAAATCATAAATTCACCTGTGGTCTTGTCCCCTTGTCTCTGCAGGGCAGAGGCTAACAGTAAATAAATATTCCCTAACTAACACCTTCTCCAAAACCCTTAGCTACCTCTAAAATAAGACACCCCTACAAATAGACACCCAAGGTACATGGGGAAACAACTGGGATGGGTTACACAGCTAGGCTTCTAAATGCCGTGTTAGATGTTAGCCTAGCATAAACCTGTGAAACCATGAACCTACATTCTGATTCAACTATCCACTTAACCATCAAGGAAGTCTTGCCCTTGATATGGTCAGTTAGGGGACAAACAATGGTAGCAAAATTACAAGTATATTTATGATACTAGCTAGACAAGGCCTCAAACAGTCTTAATCTCTTTATTAGTAGTTGGTGTAGGGACAGTTTTTGTCTGCTTCGGTTTTCTTAGTCTATGGCTTCACTATCCCTCTCAATTACTTGGGGTAGTAGTCAACCCAATATGACGTAGAAAATCTAAAATGGTTTACAATTTAGGTAGATAACTTTCTCATTCTTCAGAAAATGTGTAAACATTATCTATGTAGGCTGCATTGTATCAGGTATGGTGTCTAAGAATTTTGTCCTCCAGCCTCTGGAATGTTGCAATGTTCCATGGAGACCACAACAACAGGCTTGTCTAGTGGAAGAGTTTATCTGGTATGGAAACATTAATTTTTTCCTTAGCTTTTGGGGCTAGTGGATATTGTCAGTAGCATTTTTTTTAATTGTACAGAAACCTAGCCTTATCCAGTTTTTAAATCATTTTCCCATCTTGAGGCATGCCATATGGCTGAAATTTAGAAACGCTATTTCATTTTCTAAAGTCATTGCAAAACTTTATAAACAAATCAGACTTTGAAATGAGTACAATGCTGCTACTCCATTCACTTTAGCATTCTTCTGTGACCTAGACTTTGAGCATTTTCTGTATCAGTTTCTTGACTGCTTGGCATTGGGATTCTGGGAATTGACACAGTTTTAAATTTGCTTCTTCAATCTGCTCAGTTTCTATGTTTTGCTGGATTATACTGGTTCTTCCAACTCTGAAAATGTATCGTTATTGCTGGCTATAAACTCCTTTACTTTTTGTTTCTGACACCTTCATGATGTCACATCTATTCTGACCTCAGGAGATCCTGTGGGCAACTTAACTTCCTTTACAAACATACTACAGAAACTTCAGTTTCTCTTTGGGGTTCCTGAACTTTTATGTGATATACCTGTTTTTGTTTTCCTTTTTAATTGGTTGTGTCACTATATAATTTACTTCAGTTTCATTTTCTACAATTTCAAACAGTTCTTGTCACTTTGCAAGGAACTTGTTTTCGGCAGTGGGTGCTAAACAGAAATACATTATCACCAGGTTCCAATTCTCTGAGATGAGCATTTTTGTTATATAGTCTCTGTTGCATTTCATGTGCTCTCTCCATATGTTTCTTCATGATAGGCATTGTAGTTCTTAACCTGCTTTTCAGGTCTGTAAAATATTTACCACTCTTTTAAAGGGGTGTTTCTCATTCCTTCTATGTTTCTATTGCTGTATCTAGTGAGCCTTGAGGATGTCTGTCATACTGAGCTTCAGAAGATATGCATGCATTTGAGGCTTGGGGTACTTCCCTTAGAGAAAAGTGAAAATATGAGAAAAGTTCGTCCCAATATCTCCCATTGAGGTCTATATCCTTTTGTAACACAGACTTTAAAATTTCATTAGCCACTTGCCCATACATTTGAGGGTGGTATACAAATGTCCTTGACTATTTCCGCTCAAAAATAAGACAATGTTTATGAGTTTAAAAAAAAGAAGAAAAAATGCAGAAGAGCGATGCACCACAATGAAATCACTGGAACCAAAATAAAACTTCAAAATATGCTATTTACGAATGCAGTAATGTAAGGAAAGGCATAAAATGCATACAATAACCGTTTTTGTAGTCTATGTGGTGGAATCATATGCTTTATTTCTCTAGTATGCATCCTAGGCATATTTTCAATAACATTGTTGTAAATCAGGTTGGCAGAATATCTAAATTATGTACAGAAGAAAAAACTTTTCTTGAAGAAGAAGAGAGACTTATTAACAACTTTAGTCAACGTGGTTATGATATGGGGAAACTGGATCTGAATAATGATAAGATTATGGGTATACGAAAAGGAAAAGGTAGACCCTAATACTCTTCTAGTATTCCTAAAGGTGATAGTGTATTTCATCTTTCTGCCACACGAAGAAAAACATCTACTATGAGAGTTAATATAACCTACACGATGGATCATGAGAACGTCTTCCAGGTAGTTAAGAAATACTGGCTGATTTGACTTCAGACAAAAAGATCAAAAGAATTGTAGGTGATGCCCCAAGTTTTTTGTTCAAGAACAAAAAGAATCTCAAAAGAATACTATGTAAGAACGATGGTACACGTTCCAGTACCGATTATATCCATACCAACATATTGGGAACAAAGAAATGTGGCTTTTGTAAAGTTCGTAGTGTTATTAACTACACTAATACGTTTACACATCCTGTTACTAAGCAAAAATTTATTTTCCATGGATCAGCCAACTCTCTAAGTAGCAATGTTGTTTACATTGCTACATGTACTTTATGTATGGCATTCTTTGTTGGAAAAATGAATATGAAGCTCAAAGAAAGAATTAGTAAGCACCATTCTGATGTTCATAACAGTAAGGAAACCAACTCTTTATTTACACATATTCGTGAACATGAAGGACACAGTTTTGTCTTCATGGTCACTTCTTTGCTACAGCTCACTATAAGGGAAGGAGATTTAGTTAACTTGACAGAAAGGGAAGAAGCCAAATGGATAATGAGGCTGAGAGCTGATTGCCCTCCTGGTCTTAATGGATGTGTTCCTTTGAAACCTTTCCTCAAGAATCGGACAGCTATTCAATATGTCTTTTTGTAGAGCTGGTTTGCTGCTTTTGTTCATCAAGCCATTTGTAGTAACTATAGGTTCATAGGTTAGTACTAGGCTAACTGCCCTTATTGGCTATTTTAAGCCTAGCCAATTACCCCCTGACAGAATCAAACCCTGCACCTTGTGTTTCTAAGGTAAGCACCTTAACCATTACGCCAACCTCCCACCCTCATGGTTCATGTTTGACATGGGTTTTAGATTTATCCCATTTCAAAGAGAAGGAAAAGTAAAGTAGAAGTATTGTGCGTTTGCATTAGGTCTGCTTCTATTTCTCTTCACTTCTCTTTTTTTTTTAATGGACTCGTCAACAACGGATGAATTTCGATATTATTTAGTTATACTTTGGTTTGTATTCTTTGTTCGTTTACTGTTTTTACAATAACTTTTAACAAAGGAATTTTAACAAATGATTAATAAAGATTTTTAACTTTAAGGAAGTATGATCACAGCTATAGCTTGGAGGTGTGTACAATATGACCCATTTTGATTGGCTGTGACTGTATCATTACATGGAGTCAGCCTCATTGGATGCAGATTTTTTTTAAACATCAGAACCCGGATGATTTATCAGATCTGAAGAAGGCTTGAATATCTGAAAGTGCTTGTCCATCTGTTTTTCTACAAAAAGGGTTCTTTTATGCATTTTATGCTTTTCCTTACATTACAGCATTCGTAAATAGCGTATTGTGAAGTTTTATTTTGGTTCCAGTGATTTCATTGTGGTGCAACGCTCTTCTGCATTTTTTCTTCTGTTGTTTTTTGTTGAGCGTCCTTTAGTGGAGGTCACTTCTTTTTAGTATAATGTTTGTGAGTTACTCTGAATGTGACTGAGGTACATTGGCCATCAGATGATTTCAAGTAGAATACATGGAAAAGTGGCAAGAATTTGGCACAGGATATTATAAGGCTTAAGGAGATCCAATGAAAGAAAAAAAGAGCAGGACAAGCAGCTGTATGTCTTTCAGATCATTTTGTGATATGGGGATATTTGCAGATAATATAAATGTGATAAAGCAAGGTAAAGGGATTAAGAGGTGTATAGGTGATAATAGAGAGAGTAGACAAATGAAGTGTCAACTATTACAAATGTACAAGGCTATAGTGATATGAAACCATTTTATAAATGCTGAATGATCTAGTGGTTTGCCTTTAAATGGAAATATTGCAAAGTGTATGTAGAAGCATAAGTAGGGTGACACAGGGAAAGAAGGGCAAAGTATGGAGAGCAAGAGGAAGAATGAAAGAAGGTTTGGGAAGATACAAGTAGTGATTTGTTTAGGAAGGGCAACAAACATATGAGAATATAGGATGGTTATGAAAACTGCTATTTAGAGATAAAGATGTATGTTAAAAGAAAATAAAAGATCACTTTTCTTTTACAAATACTTGTTAAAATGAAAAAAAATGAAACTGGAAATGTTGTTGAATTAAGTTGGGAAAGCATTACAATTACAAGAGTACTATAGGTGGAGGAAATTGAGTATGGTTAGAGTTCTGAAGAGTCTGAGGAAGGCTCAGGTATGAGGATTCCAGACAAAGAAAGTTTAGAAGGCTTGAAAAGGCAGGTGTTGGTACAGGAATTATATAATTTATTGAAATAAGTACATGTACAGACTGATCCAGGTTTGGATGGTTTAGTTATTTTGTAGACAGGCGATTATCATTATAATAATTTAGTGGTGCATATTTTAAATACATGGTTGAATATTGGTTTAAAGGATTATATTTGAAGGGGTAGTTAGATTTATTTGGAAGAAGGAGGATAAAGGAATATTAAAAAACTGCAGACCTATTACATTAGGTACTGTAAATTATAAAATATTTGTGAAAGTATTGCAGAAAATATATAAAAAAGTAATAGAAAAATCTGTGGATTAAAATGATGGAATTATTAAGAAATGTTGATTATTGTTAAATACATAACTGAGTGTATTATAAATAAGGGAGGAAGATAGGATAGTAGTTTGGAATACAAAAAAAAGCATGTGATAATGTTGTACATGGCCAGATGTGGCAGAAATTGAAAGATTATGTTATTATGAAAAGATTATTAAGTTTTTAACTTCAGTTTCTGATACCTGTGAACCTAAGGTTTTAGTAAATATGTGGTTAAGTGATGATGATGATGATAGATTGCTTACATGAGTAATGCAAAGTCTCTGCAAGGCACCCTGCATTTTCTTCCTGTTTACAAATGCAGTTACAGTTAGGTATGGAAATGCAATGAGTCCAGTGTAACATGGATATAGTTATGCAATATTTTTGCCTTTCATACTGTCTCAAGTGGATGCTTCAGTGTTGTTTGCTAGACACAGGTTATCAATGGTAGAGCTGATTAAAGAAGTGGTAGTAGTTCTGAGCATCGTAGGGTTAAAATGAATAAAGGCAGGTAAAGAGGTTTATGAGGTATAGTAAAAAGAGAAGGTATATACTTCTCGCAAACAGAAGCTGGAGGTCTGGGTATAATATCTGGAAAATAAGAGTGAGTGAGAGAGTAACTAAGGAAACATATTACAGGAAAACTGAGTGTGAAAGGATTTTCAAATGTTTTTAAGAAAAGAAGTGTGTTTAATTAATTCTATAATTTTCGGAAAAGGCATAATTGAGGGAAGTATATATCTTTGACAACGTTCAAAGAAAAGGAATTATTGTCAATCTTTTTTAAGTACTCCTTGGGGCTCCATATCAAATTCAGTTAAAAGTAGAGTGCTACATAATAAAGCAGAGAATGGAGGTTTGCAATCAAAGAATCTGGTAGCTTATTTACCTTTCTTACATTTGTTTTAGTTATTAAAAATTAGGAAATATTTTTGTGATGTTTTGATAGGTCATCAATGAAAAAAAGCATGACTTTTTTTGAAATCGTATTAGACAGAGAAAAAGGGTATACTTAAAAGGTAAGAATTATTGAAGTACCTAGGAAAGTTATTGTTGTGGAAGTGTGATGTAGATGACGTTACAAATCAGAGAAAAAGGCGGTATGAAAGCGCTATGCTTTTATTTTATACATGTGTCCATGACAACTGAAGATAAGGTTCCACAAGGTAGAAGAGTGGCAGGATTTTTTTATGGTACGTATCTGTAAACAAACTGCCAGTAAAAAAGCCAATGCTGTGTAAAAGTGATGAGGAAAAACTGTGTAATATTTGTGGAAGGGAGGAAACTAGTGAATATGTTTTTACAATGTTTCTGTGAACTATTTGTCGACTATTATTTAGGGTTATTATTATTTATTTATAAATTAAGGAGGTTGGGAGGGTGGCCTAATGGTTAAGGTGTTTGCCTTACAAACACAAGGTGCAAGGTTTGAGTTTCACAAGGGATAATTGGCTAGGCATAAAATGGCTCGCAAGGGCAGTCAGCTTAGTACTAATCTATGAACCTAATCTATATATATATTGATAGATGCACATGCAAGCACAGAGCTCTGTGTGTGTGTGTGTGTGTGTGTGTGTGTGTGTGTGTATGAATGTGAACAAATGTCATATCTGTGAGCTTTTTAAAAACACTGCATTTTCTTTTAGTGTTTTATTACTCCAGTTTCCATTTAGAGAAATGCATAAACATATTCCATGATGGTATAAATACATGGGCTGTAACTATGCAACATTTTACGTTTCTTGTGTGTCATATTGCTGCTGGCAAATTTTACATCTAACAACTCATACTTTCATTCTAACATTAAAAGATTGGCATGGACAGAAAAGAATTAAAGAAATTGTGAAGGAAGCTCACTATTGTAGTAACAATGACAGCTGTAGTACTATACTACTGTAGCAACAATGACAGCTGTAGTACTATGCAGTATCTTTACTATGGAGTACCAGAATCTTTAGAGCCTCGACGTATTGCCTTCTGTGTTAAGTTTATGAAATTTCAGCAAACCATGCATTAACACTCCTAATTACTTACATGCCATACAATCCATTAAAGCAAAATTTAAAGAACTAACCCAAGCTTCATACATTTTTAAATAATATGCTTAAATAGTTGAGTTATGTTTCCATAATATTAAATATTTAAGGCACATACACATCTGGAAGTAATATTTATTAAAGTATTATTATCTACAATAGAGTGTACTCACAGTTTACAAATGAGATTATTCACGCTGATAAGGCAGGTGTTTCATAGAGGAAATTAAGTTAATATGCTCAAGTGAAATAGTATCATATTTTTATTATAAAAGTGTTTAGAAATATTTTGCATTGTTTGCAGTTTCGTGGACCACATCTCAATGATTTTAAAGTGAACATGACCCTAAATTTGAAACTATTAATATAACCCTGATGTACATCCAGGAAATGTTTAGTAAAATATTAGTTTTATTTTTCCATTAGCAATATCATGCAAATCCACCTGTACCCTGACTATAAAGCTTTCTATTCTGTTTCCAATATACTGAAAATTACATTAACAATAAATATTATATACCACCCTTCACATCTCACTATTTTCATATATTCTCACTTTTTCTGTTTCTATATGTTATACATTAAAAACTGTATCATTGGAAGGTGCCACAGGGTATAGGGGGAAAAGGAGAGGGTTTTCTTCTATTCTAGTGTGGTAAATCATAGTTAACTAAGTAATCTGTCTTATTGTTCCTGTTATATTAACAGACTTCGGGTACTGTCATAAATATACACCAAAGGTGAACAGCATGATCTGGTCAGTTTTGCAATGTTACACTGTTTATTTGTATTGCATTTCAAAGGCATGCATAATTTGCATGTTTTTGAACCCCATTAAGTCTCTCTGGCAAACATCTGTAAATCACTTACCACAGAATTCAAACTGCTACATATAAGAAGGATATTCAGAAGATATGTAGAGCCCTGAGCTGAACAGCTACAATGTGTTTGATTAGGGAAATTGAAGTGAACTGTTGCGGTACCATTGTGAAAGTTGTGCAATACAAATATTTTTGAATCACACCACTACACAACTTCAGTAAAAGTGAAGATGTCTGTGATGCACAGTTCTAATTTATACAGGCTGCAACCACAGACTGCCTCATTTCTGTGCCTAAAAGTACAAAAATAGCCAGCAGAAAAGGTGGAATTCAAAAGATTTAATATAAAAAACACATAGCTAAGTAGAGGGTAGTAAGTCCAACTACCTGTTTCAAACCGGTTTCAGCTGTGATAGCCTTCTTCAGGGAGTTAATAAAAACAAATAATCACCATTCATATAGGTATGTTTATATATATAGTACCATAAAGACAGTTCATTGGTGCATTAGAATTGGTCATTAAGCCAAGGTGGGAACAAAGCCCCTAATTTAATGATCCATTTATGTTCCATGAAATTAAGTAAATCATGCCATCCAGATTTATCCCTACATTTACTTACAATGCAATCAATAACAGTGAAATAAAAAGAAGCAGAGTTATGTTTACAGACATGTTTAAACAGAACATTGTTAGGATGCTTATTTCTAATGTCACTAAGATGCTCCCCAATCCTGAGGCGAAAAGGCCTGGAAGTTTGTCCCACATAGAATGAGGAGCATGAACATGTGACTAGATAGATGACCCACTCTGTACTACAGTTAGTCCAGAAGTTGATGTTGAAAACTTCTGACGTATTGTGACTACTGAATTCCCTCGTATGTTGGACTTTGTTGCAATAAGTGCAGTGGCCACATGGTATACAACCCAACACTGGGCCACCTCTCAGTGTATGTTGAGTGGGGACAATGGAACTAGGACCCACCCTCTTATAATGGCTAAACCGGGATCCCAATGTCCATCCTCTTCTGAAGGAAAAAGATCATCTATCCCTCAAAAAAGAGTGTAATCTCTTCCCAGCCATCAAAATGTTCCAGTGATATTAATGATATTCATAAACCCACGTGTACTGCATCCATATGTGGTCACCAGATGAACCAGAGAATTAGATGAATCTTTTTGTTTGTCCTTGTATTGTAACAAGTCAGTTCTATTCTGATTGGAAGCCCAATGACAAGCAGTACTAACAGTACCAGAGGGGTAACCCCTCTCACGAAACCTGTGTATTAAATCATCTCTGGTGTTCTCAAATGTTTGTTGGCTAGAGCAGATCCTTTTGACTCTGAGGAATTATGATTTGGGGATATTCTGGATGATATGTCAGGGGTGAAAGCTTGTAGCATGTAAAAGTGAGTTATATTTTGGAAATTTCCTGAAAACCCGAGTGGCTAGGGTGTCATCAGGATTCCTGCTAACCACAACATCAAGAAAAACAATCTTTGATTTATGGAAATTTAATTTGAACTCAATTCCCCATACATTGTCATTGAGATAGCCAATAAATTCCTGTAGATAGGTTTCATCTGACTTCCACACCACCCAACAATCATCCAGATATCATCTCCAAATGTTTAATTCATCAATATATAAATTATGACTGGAGTCATAAATAATAATCTCCTCAATATAAGCCATGAAAAGGTCCACATAAATGGGTGCAAAATAGGCACCCACTGCTGTGCCTTTGACCTGCCAAAACATTGGTCCTGGAAGTAGAATACATTACTGGTAAGAACATATTCAGCCAGGCATACTAAAAAAAGTATTAAAGCCTGGTTGGTATAAACCAGACCTTCCCAACGAAAAATCCAAAGCCTGCAAACCTGCCCAATGTGGAATATTTGTGTAGAGAGAGGTTACATCCAAGGTACATAACAGCCAATGGGGCTCCAATTGCATGTCATAAATAATATCCAAGAATTGGGTAGTGTCCTGAATTCTAGCCTGTATCAAGGGTAGTAGTGGTTTCAGATAGTGTGTCAAATATTCAGACAGAGGTTCAGTAATAGACCCCCGCCCTTATACAATTGGTCTTCCAGTGGGACATCTAGCATCCTTATGTATTTTGGGTAAAAGGTAAAAGTATTGTTTACTTGGAGATGAAACCAACAACTGATGTCTAATTGACTCCATGATGATGCCCTCTTCCTGAGCCTGTAACAGAAATGAATCAATTTTGATCTTGAAATGACTAGTTGGGTCCAATGGCATAGCCATATAATATTTGTTATCCCCCAATTGTCTTGCTGCTTCTTCATTATAGTTGACACAATCCTGAATCACTACCACCCCACCTTTATCTGCTTGTACAATAACAATTCCTTTGTTGTTCTTAAGTTCCTCTATACATTGTACCTCCTCTTTAGAAAGGTTATTGTAGGATACCTGAAAATCCCTGAGGTTACAATGTAGATCCTTCAGGACATTAGCTTGAAAAGTGGATACCAAGTGTGACGTAGGTGGAGTAAAAGAAGATTTTTTTAAATCTAAACAATGGAACTTCCTGAATAGTATCATTTTTAAAAAACAATTTCAAATTGAGTAAATGACAGACATTGACCATATCCTGTGCTAAAGTATATTCTGGTACAAAAAAGCTGGGGACAAAATTAAGCCCTTTGTTAAGAACTTTAATTTGTAAATCAGTAAGGTGTACAGATGAAATATTATATACATTCATACTATTTGTTAATGTTCTATCATCAGTTGTAACAGACCTTCCAAACCCTCCACAGGTTTGGCATTTTTTATGCTTCCTCCCCCCCTCATCTGTACCTGAACCCAAAGGGGGTGACAAACTCCTTCTTTTGGGATCAGGTGAGGCATCTGTGTGGTTACCCTCCCCTTCTGTGTTGGAGGACGTCTCATCCCCAGATGTGCACCTCAATGACTCCAAGCTATGTTTCAAAATGTATTTGGGTCTTTTTCTCTTAGGGGCCAAAGGTTTGTTGCTTGGAAGCCTAAAGGTGACATTGCTAGGCATATCAAATGGTTTGCCTCTTTCATAGCCCCCTATATTCCTTTGGAACTTTGTCAATGTTTTGTCCTTTAAAACCTGTTCTAGCTTAAGTAGTCCTGTTGTTATTTGATTCACCCGGGAGGTGAAAGACCACTAGATTCAAATTTGTTAACCTCCATACAAAGTGTTTCTACCTCCTGAATCCCTTGTTTAACAGCCCGTTCATAAAAACTAGCTAGAGTATCCACAAAGCCCAAGGATGCTGATTGTTGAATCTGTGTCCACTCATCTGTTTATTATTCATCAATATTATGTACCAAAGGTTGTACTTTCACCCTCAAACACCGTGGTATAATCTTTTTGAGTTGATAAACCTTGAACAGGTGTAAATGCCAAACATTGGTCCGAAACCTTTCATACTTTTACCCAATTTAAAGAACATCAATTCACATTGTTTATCTGGGTCTTGAGTCACCCCCGAAAAATAATTACCCACATCTGGTAAACCTAAACCAAAAATGGCCAAATCATTAATGTCAGATGCTAGGCCTTTCACAAGTGGAGTCAAAGCCATGTTGCAAAAAACATATAAAAATCACCAAAAAATGTTAGTGAATTAATCAGTTTTGCAGACAGCAAGAATAAGACTAAAATATATATACCCTATCCAAAACCAACCTTTTGGACAGAAAAGTATACATATAAAGAGAGTATAAGACACGGAAATGGGTGCAATATATTTCCATTGATTTAAACCTTAGATTAAATAAAGAATAGTAAATTGACTGTATTGGTGGATATTAAATGCAACAGTAGACTCAAAAATAAAGAGTTTGATCAATATTAGCCAACAAAGATACAATAGCCAGCCCTTGTGATCTAGCCTGAATAAAACAAAGAAATCACAATGCTGCATATCCAACCAAAAACCACCATATAGGTGGATCTTGAAATAACATAAAATGTCAACCCCTGCTTATATAATGTCCAAGGTAACAAAAAGTAGGGGGTTGCTAATACACAAATATCAATGATACAATAGCTAGCCCCTGTAGTCACATAGGGATAATCCTCTTTATCAAATAACCACAATGCTGCGTATCATCATAAACAAAAATAAAATCGCACCAGTTGGCCCAATGAAGATGGTTCAGAATATCCACTCAATACCACAACCAACTATAAATGCACAAAAATATATTCATATCTTAAACATTTGCCAAAAAGGGAAATGTAATTATTATACTGTGTATTGCAACAGGGTCGACCGATTTACAGATTAACAACTACAGGTGACTTTGCTATTCCATCTTTTGACTGGTTCTCTTTTCTACCTCTTAAATAGGGTACTAATGGTCAAATTCCAAGCTATGGACATTTTCTATCATGTTTTGGATGTTTGATTTGACTTTTTGGACACATTTTTGGTTATTGTCTTTATACAGTAGGGCTGTGGGAAGTGTTTGAAGTCTATGTGCTTCGACATTTAATATTTCCTCGTGATCAAACAGGAGGTTTTTGCCAGGTCCAGTAGGTTTTCGGTTACAATTCCCTCTTTATGTGGGACTCATAATTACTTTTTTGCTGGGATTTATGGGCCTCCTTTTATGTTGTAACTCAGTTCTGTGGGTATTATATGTCATATTAGTAACTAACCTATAGATGGCATTACCGCCATCTTTTTGTTATATATTTCTGTATCATTATACAACATGCAGGTCATTTATATACTAAGTGATTTTCTTAGGTATATATTTTGTTTTGCTGTTTAAATGGGTATTTGAGGGCTCAGTTCTATTGTGACAAAGGGAATGGTCTGTATGCTTCGGCACTTACTGTTCAGTTTAAATATTTATATGCCAACAGGGACTTCTCATTACGTATATAGATATTTATTATGGTCTCATACATTATGTAATATATTAATATTGTTGTTTGTTTAACAATTCATATACATTCTACCACTCACTGAAGCTTTAGTTTAGAGCTTAATGTTCATGCATTATGTTAGCCTATTGGTGACTTTAGGGGCATTGTGTGGACATTTAACTTTGTTATATTTACAAATTGCATCTAGTTGGTTGAATTATAGATATTTTGCCTTCTTTTATTCAATGTGATGCTATTTACTGTCATTTTTTAATATTATTGCTTTTCATATTAGGCTACATTTTTGAATGATCTTATATTGGGGACTGATTTGGGTAATTTTTCTCTTGGGGGCTAGGTCTCCTTTACCTTTTCAATATCATAATATGCAGCCACTTGGTGTCTTTAAGGGTGTGTTACATGGTCTTTTGGGGTCAGCCTTGTTGCAATACACAGTATAATAATTACATTTCCCTTTTTGGCAAATGTTTAAGAGGATTGTCAGTTTTGCCTACAGCAACTTTTATAGACTATATAATTGGGGTCACATATATGTTTATGGGCTGATTTAACATTGACACGATCATTGGGTCTATGGTATGAATATGTTTTTTATAGTTGGCTGTGGTAATGAGTGGATATTCTGAACCATCTGCATTGGACCAACTGGTGCAATTTTATTTTTGTTTATGATGATACGCAGCATTGTGGTTATTTGATAAAGAGGATTATCCCTATGTGACTACAGGGGCTAGCTATTGTATCATTGATATTTGTGTATTAGCAACCCCCTACTTTTTGTTACCTTGGACATTATATAAGCAGGGGTTGACATTTTATGTTATTTCAAGATCCACCTATATGGTGGTTTTTGGTTGGATATGCAGCATTGTGATTTCTTTGTTTTATTCAGGCTAGATCACAAGGGCTGGCTATTGTATCTTTGTTGGCTAATATTGATCAAACTCTTTATTTTTGAGTCTACTGTTGTATTTAATATCCACCAATACAGTCAATTTACTATTCTTTATTTAATCAAAGGTTTGAATCAATGGACATAAATTGCACCCATTTTCATGTCTTATACTCTCTTTATATGTATACTTTTCTGTCCAAAAGGTTGGTTTTGGATAGGGTATATATATTTTAGTCTTATTCTTGCTGTCTGTAAAACTGATTAATTCACTAACATTTTTTGGTGATTTTTATATGTTTTTTGCAACATGGCTTTGACTCCACTTGTGAAGGCCTAGCATCTGACATTAATGATTTGGCCATTTTTGGTTTAGGTTTACCAGATGCGGGTAATCATTTTTCGGGGGTGACTCAAGACCCAGATAAACAATGTGAATTGATGTTCTTTAAATTGGGTAAAAGTATGAAAGGTCTTCGGACCAATGTTTGGCATTTACGCCTGTTCAAGGTTTATCAACTCAAAAAGATTACACCACGGGGTTTGAGGGTAAAAGTACAACCTTTGGTACATAATATTGATGAACAATTAACAGATCAGTGGACACAGATTCAACAATCAGCATCCTTGGGCTTTGTGGATACTCTAGCTAGTTTTTAGGAACGGGCTGTTAAACAAGGGATTCAGGAGGTAGAAACACTTTGTATGGAGGTTAACAAATTTGAATCTAGTGGGTCTTTCACCTCCCGGGTGAATCAGTTAACAACAGAACTACTTAAGCTAGAACAGGTTTTAAAGGACAAAAAATTGAAAAAGTTCCAAAGGGATATAAGGGACTATGAAAGAGGCAAACCATTTGATATGCCTAGGAATGTCACCTTTAGGCTTCCAAGCACCAAACCTTTGGCCCTGAAGAGAAAAAGACCCAAATCCATTTTGAAACATAGCTCGGAGTCATTGAGCTACACATCTGGGGATGAGACGTCCTCCAACACGGAAGGGGAGGGTAACCACACAGATGCCTCACCTGATCCCAAAAGAAGGAGTTTGTCACACCCTTTGGGTTCAGGCACAGATGAGGGGGGAGGAAGCATAAAAAACGCCAAACCTGTGGAGGGTTTGAAAGGTCTGTTACAACTGATGATAGAACATTACAAAATAGTATGAATGTACATAATATTTCATCTGTACACCTTACTGATTTACAAATTAAAGTTCTTAACAAAGGGCTTAATTTTGTCCCCGGCTTTTTTGTTCCAGAATATGCTTTAGCACAGGATGTGGTCAATTTCTGTCATTTACTCAATTTGAAATTGTTTTTAAAAAATGATACTATTCAGGAAGTTCCAGAGTTTAGATTTAAAAGAATCTTCTTTTACTCCATCTATGTCACACTTGGTAACCACTTTTCAAGCTAATGTCCTGAAGGATCTACATTGTAACCTCAGGGATTTTCCGGTATAGTATCATAGGTTCATAGGTTGATACTAGGCTATCTGCCCTAGGGCATTTACAAGCCTAGCCAGAGTGTGTTTGGCTTTTGCCACCCTTCTTAGATTAGTTGACTGTGCCTCTGTATAGTTGGTCACAGAAGACAGCCCATTTAAGGTTAGTTTACCATGCCTCTGTCTAGCAGTGACACAGAAGAGATCCCAGGGGTAAATTTATGATCTCCCATCCAAACGTCAAGATTCTTCTTGAAGAGGGTCATTGAGGGGCTTTGTCTGACATGGATTGGGATTTTGTTCCAGAGTGAGGGGAGCCTCTGGGATATGAATCTGTCCCTCCATCATGTCCTATTTATTTCTGTGCTGAGGTTTAAGTCACTGGAGCATGTAGCTCTGATGGATTTGGATTTCTTGAGGTGGAGCATGTCCATTAATTCTGGGTTGGACATGGCTTTATACATCAGGCACAGATCGTCTCTAAGTAGGCTGTAAGCAACTGAGTAGAGCTGGAGTTTCTTTAGCCTAACTGCGTAGGGCATCTGTTTGAGTCCCTTGATCCTCTTGGTGAGTTACTTTTGGGGTCTTTCTAGTTGTAGCAGGTGTCGGGTAAGGTACATCCCAAATGGGGCATTGTATTCAGTTATCGGCCTGATGAGTGATGAGTAGAGGGGCATAATGACCTCTCTTGATCTAGATGTGAACCCCTTCATGATAAGGTGGGCTATATAGAATGTCTTTCTAATCACTTTGGCAATGTGATTGTCAAAGGAGAGATTGCAATCTACTTGGGTCCCCAAATCCCTAATTACTTCTTCCGTACTTAATGGATTACCACCTTTGTGGTAATTTGTGGGCACTTTGTTTTTCCCAAAGGGGATGACTATGCACTTTTTGGCATTTAGCTTTAGGCCATGGCTCTGGCACCAGTTATCCGTCTCTGTGAGACCTTTTTGGAGGATGCTTGTGTCAGCCGGCAAGTCGATTATGGCCCCCAGTTTGCAGTCATCTGCAAACTTTGTCAGCCATAGTCCTCCTGTGTTAGCCTGTACATCAGAGAAATATATACCGAACAAGAGAGGTCCCAGGGCTGAGCCTTGTGGGACGCCACTTGTAACTGGTTTAGAGTCTGACATGGCACCTGCAATTCTGACCATGTAGGTTCTATCCCTAAGCCAGTTTGCAACCCATCTTGTGACATAGGGGTTGATATTTAAGCTGGTGAGCTTATTTATGATGCCCAAGTGGGGTATTGTGTCGAAGGCTTTTGCAAGGTCAAGGTAGGCAGTGTGGACTACCTTCCCTTCGTCTATGGCCTTGGTGACTGTTTCAAAGAAATTGACCAGGTTCAAGAGGCAAGATCTGCCCTTAACAAAGCCGAATTGGGTAGGATCCAGTGTTTGGAGGTTCCCAATGTCTTTGTTTATGAGTTCCATGATGATACGCTCCATAGTTTTGCAGACCAGGCTAGTTAGGCTTATAGGGCGATAGTTTCTGGGGTCCGTTGTGGCACCACCTTTATGGAGTGGGACCACTGTTGCTGTATGCCATTCTTTGGGTACATATCCTGTTGTAAGGCTGAGACTGAACAGTGATTTTAAGTGAGGGTTCAGTTCTTCTTGGAGCTCATGTAAAATGCAGCCCGGGACACCGTACTACAATAACATTTCTAAAGAGGAGGTACCTACAATAAGTACAATACCTTGTAGGTATCCTACAATAACCTTTCTAAAGAGGAGGTACAATGTATAGAGGAACTTAAGAACAACAAAGAAATTGTTATTGTACAAGCAGATAAAGGTGGGGCGGTAGTGATTCAGGATTGTGTCAACTATAATGAAGAAGCAGCGAGACAATTGGGGGATAACAAATATTATATGGCTATGCCATTGGACCCAACTAGTCATTTCAAGACCAAAATTGATTCATTTCTGATACAGGCTCAGGGAGAGGGCATCACAGAGTCAGTTAGATATCAGTTGCTGGTTTCATCTCCGTGTAAACAATACTTTTACCTTTTACCCAAAATACATAAGGATGCTAGATGTCCCCCTGGAAGACCAATTGTATCAGGGCGGGGGTCTATTACTGAACCTCTGTCTGAATATTTGAAACACTATCTGAAACCACTACTACCCTTGATACGGGCTAGAATTCAGGACACTACCTAATTCTTGGATATTATTTATGACATGCAATTGGAGCCCCATTGGCTGTTATGTACCTTGGATGTAACCTCTCTCTACACAAATATTCCACATTGGGCAGGTTTGCAGGCTTTGGATTTTTCATTGGGAAGATCTGGTTTATACCAACCAGGCTTTAATACTTTTTTTAGTATGCCTGGCTGAATATGTTCTTACCAGTAATGTATTCTACTTCCAGGACCAATGTTTTGGCAGGTCAAAGGCACAGCAGTGGGTGCCTATTTTGCACCCATTTATGTGGACCTTTTCATGGCTTATATTCATAGGTTCATAGGTTCATACTAGGCTATCTGCCCGAGGGCATTTACAAGCCTAGCCCATAGTTTTGTGGCTTATGCCACCCCTTTAGTATGGGGAACTATACCCATTATTTTGCTGTGCCTCTGTCGAGCAGTGACACTGAGGTAATCCCTGGGGTATATCTGCGATCTCCCATCCATTGGTCAAGATTTCTCTTGAACAAGGCCAGCGAGGTGCTCTGCCTCACATATACCGGGATTTTGTTCCACAGCATAGGGAGTCTTTGGGTGATGAATCTATCCCTCCAGCACGTCCTATTAATAGCCATGTCGAGGTTTAAGTCTCCCGCCCTTGTGGCTCTGACGGATCTAGATTTTTTGAGGTGAAGCATATTCATCAAATCTGGGTTTGACATGGCCTTGTATGTTAGGCAAAGGTCACCTCTGAGCAGCGTGGCGACTGAATAGAGCTGGAGTTCTTTCAGTCGGGCAGCATAGGACAGATGTTTGAGACCCTTTATCCTTTTGGTGAGGAACTTTTGCGGCCTCTTGAGGAGGTTATTATTTATGACTCCAGTCATAATTTATATATTTATGAATTAGACATTTGGAGATGATATCTGGATGATTGTTGGGTGGTGTGGAAGTCAGATGAAACCTATCTACAGGAATTTATTGGCTATCTCAATGACAATGTATGGGGAATTGAGTTCAAATTAAATTTTCATAAATCAAAGATTGTTTTTCTTGATGTTGAGGTTAGCAGGAATCCTGATGACAACCTAGCCACTCGGGTTTTCAGGAAATTTCCTGAATAGAATATAACTCACTTTAACATGCTACAAGCTTTCACCCCTGACATATCATCCAGAATATCCCCAAATCATAATTCTTCAGAGTCAAAAGGATCTGCTCTAGCCAACAAACATTTGAGAACACCAGAGATGATTTAATACACAGGTTTCGTGAGAGGGGTTACCCCTCTGGTACTGTTAGTACTGCTTGTCATTGGGCTTCCAATCAGAATAGAACTGACTTGTTACAATACAAGGACAAACAAAAAGATCCATCTAATTCTCTGGTTCATCTGGTGACCACATATGGATGCAGTACACGTGGGTTTATGAATATCATTAATATCACTGGAACATTTTGATGGCTGAGGAGAGATTACACTCTTTTTTGAGGGACAGATGATCTTTTTCCTTCAGAAGGGGGCGGACATTGGGATCCCTGTTTAGCCATTATAAGAGGGTGGGTCCTAGTTCCATTGTCCCGACTCAACATATACTGAGAAGTGGCCCAGTGTTGGGTTGTATACCATGTGGCCACTGCACTTATTGCAACAAAGTCCAACATACGAGAGAATTCAGTAGTCGCAATACGTCAGAAGTTTTCAGCATCAACTTCTGGGCTAACTGTAGTACAGAGTGGGTCATCTATCTAGTCACATGTTCATGTTCCTCATTCTATGAGGGACAAACTTCTAGGCCTTTTCGCCTCAGGATTGGGGAGCATCTTAGTGACATTAGAAACAAGCGTCCTAACAATGCTCTGTTTAAACATGTCTGTAAACACAACTCTGCCTCTTTTTATTTTACTGTTATTGATTGCATTGTAGGTAAATGTAGGGATAAATCTGGATGGCATGATTTACTTAATTTCAAGGAATGCACCAATGAACTGTCTTTATGGTACTATATATATAAACATACCTATATGAATGGTGATTATTTGTTTTTGTTAACTCACTGAAGAAGGCTATCACAGCCGAAATTGGTTTGAGACAGGTAGTTGGGCTTACTACCCTCTACCTAGCTATGTGTTTTTTATGTTAAATCTTTTGAATTCCACCTTTTCTGCTGGCTATTTTTGTACTTTTATGTGCTGACTTCACAGCCGTGCAGTTGCCGTACGTGCACCACGTTGCTTCCTGGTCATTTCTATGCACCCATAAAACTGTTATGTGATGATATGTACTGCACAGCTGACTAACTACATTTTAAGAATCACACTAAGACTTTGCATTACCGAAAGCTATACAAGGTCTTATATAATAATTATCTATGAATACCCCCCTTTAAATATTTGAGGAATCATTCTTAAGACCGTGATCTATGTAATTTCCTTGAAAAGAGTACTGCATTCTATTATCAAAAATAGCTGGTCAGCCTCGTTATTCACCTTAACTAGTTCCAAAATGTCCTTGTGCATAAATTCATGAACACATCCCCAGTAACAAGTAACTGTTTTTGGATCCTGTGTTCTAAATGGTAAGACTTTTCTAAGACGGGTAAACTAATATTTCTTCTTAGCAAATGTTTTTTTGAATGTCAAACATAACACCCACAAGTGCACTTCTCAAGTTTTAAGGGTCACTAAAATTTCATTTGATTCTCAAAAATGCCTCATAAGAAGAGATGACCACATAGAGCAGAGAGAGATAAAGCCCTGACAAGTAGCAGCATGGGAACTGAAGAGGTGGAACAGGGGATAATGGGATCAAGCAGATGATCATCTTTGGGAGAACAAGGCAGCTTGGCTTGCTGAATTAGCAAAATACTTTCAGGACCTAAAATGGCACCAGCATTATATTGTGACTATACGGATGAAAAGGAGCTATTTGGAACATCAGAGTCATAGGCTAAAACATTTATTTGCGCTTACAAAATCCTCTTTTCGTAATTATCGCAGTCTCTGTGAATTTGTTCTCCAGTCACAGCATTTTCTTCCAACAATGCAGCTTGTGTCACCACAATGTGATATAATTTGATTTATTTTCTATTATTTTCTCTCTCTCTTTGTTAACTTAGGATGGCAGTACTCAGAATAAGTGTTTCTTTTCAGAATTTCTGAAGACATCAGCAGTCATTTTTAGTCATTTTCTCTGATTTTATTAGGTACAAGTGGCTAAAGAGACAGGATGGTCTTTTTCAAGTTTCAGTTCAGCAATGGCCATAGTATTTGTCTTTGTACATACTCAAAATTTCTTGGTTGTAGATACATCTTTTTACATAGTATCTCAGCTATAGGTATCCTATTATTCATATTAGCACTTCTCACTCCTCTGTGAACAGATGACATTCACTGTAATAGACACTGATTGAAAAATAATGTACAATATATAGAAAATAGTATATCGAACTATTCAACAAATTCTAGAAGCAACTAATATTATAAGAAGCTAAACTGGTATGCAGAGAAGTATAGGAAAAGGCAAGAAAATGAATAGAGAATAGCATACTTAGCTCGTTTTTTTTTTGCTGTACTCTGGTTGATATTAAAGGGAATAAATGTGTAATGTGATGAGAAAAATGTAGTATTTTGATCTTATTGTGCTTTAATGTACTAAGAAACCAGACAACCTTGCTTTTTGATTCTAGTTTTGATGGTGTCACAATGTTGTCAATAAAATTAATGCTGTCAATGGAATTATGTTATAGCATGAATCACTTCAGTGCCACCCACATAAACTGACAATAGACTCACAAAATGAGGATTTCACAGACTATTGATGAAACAAATAGTATTTTGTCACGTGTTTTCTGCGCAGAAAATCCAGAAAGACAAAGATACATGTCAGCACTGAAAGTAAATGTCTGCATTATTTCTTTTTGTTTCAGGAACTCTACAGGAAGGATTGCAATTTAGCAGCTCAATTACTTCAATGCAGCAAGTCACACTATAGAGCGCACAAACTCTCAGAGGTAATACCTATTACATTCTTATGTATAAATTCATGATTGTTATCCTTTTTTGATCGCAAAACAACATAAAATTAATCAAATGGTGTGGTAAACTGTGTCACTGATGTTCCAAAAGTAAATTAAACATTTTATGGAAATGCTGATATAATGGGAACAGTTAAGAATGATGATTTCTAAGATGCATTCCAAAAGCATTAATATTCACAGTTTTGCATTCGTGATGCAACACTTTTGCAGCATACATTTCTTGTCACATATTATATGCACAATCAGTAAATACAGTGTTTGTTTATTGGTTCAGAGATCATAACGGAGGTAGTGAATGAAATATAGCTATAGGCATAGCATTTACACAGCCAAATACTTGTGTTCAGTTTCTAAGGTCATGCCTGTATTTGAAATGTTACCTGCAGATCATTGCGAATATGTCTTATACAACTTTGATAAGTTCTCCATCTGTGTTCCTATGAAAGGGAAATATATCATTTCTCATTAATCATATGTATGTGTATAATTCTTTCTCTACACATCAGTGAATATATCCCATTCTCCCAACACATTGTCCTAGCACTTTTCCAGAATCGCCTTTTCTCAGTACGCTGGCATGGCTTTTGAAGGGCCAAGAAGCTCTACTTATGCTGTTAAATTTAGATGAGACATTAAGCTAAGGTCCAATTTGCTGAAGTTGACTGTAACTCATGTGGGTGTAAAAAAAAGATCCTAAGGTAGTAATCAAAAAATTGTGGGAAATTCCCTGGAACTATGGCCAATTTTCACACCTAGTCAGTATAAATGGAGTTTCCTGTGAAAAGTGAATGGTGGCCTAGTAGAACTAACCAGGTCAGTAAAGGGTAAAGAAAAAAAAAATAATTAATTAATTAAATTGCTAGTATCTGGGTTAACAGTGCACAGAAACTGTGGAACATTAATCAGTAATTCCTACTGTTTAAGGAAGGCATCTATCCCAGCATAAGTGTAGAGCATGCTATATCAAACAGGTTTAATATGTTGCACTATACAATATGCTACTTGTATTTCCTGATTTGCTTGCCATCAGAAAAAAAAAACTTGCATGTTAACACTTTGTAGAATCCCCCTTCTATTGGTCCTTTCCTCTATCACAAAGATAAAAAATACATTCTAGAATTGTACCCCCCACCAGAGGTAGAAACATTCTCGATGTGGTCATTACAACCATGGGGGACCACTGCTCTACACCAGTAATCAACTCCTCCCTGGTTAGATCTGACCACAAGTTAATCACCGTTGATATCCAAATCCCACCCTCACCCCACATGAAGGAAACCACAGTGAAGAACTTCTCCAAAGCCAATTTTGAGCTTCTAAAGAATGAAGTGGCAAACTTCATGTCATCCATGCAAATGGGGAATGGGTGTATGGCTGCTGAATCATACACCAAGGCACTGTATGAGCATTTACACAAGTGCATGGATTGGACCATACCGAACAGAACCAAGATGCTATCCTCCAAATAAAGGAAGCCAATCTGGTGGTCCCCTGCCATTAACAAACTCTACAACAGAAGGGAAAAACTGTTGCAGAAAAAGGTAAAGTCCCAAGACTGGAAAACTTCCCTTGTAAATCTCAGCAAAAAACTGGGATCCTCCATCAAATCCTCCAAAGCTAGTTATGAAAACAAAATTGCTACAGATACTAAAGACAACCACAAGGCATTCTTTAGTTATGTCAAGAATCTGCATAACAATACACAGATGTGCGCCGAGCTACTGCACAATGGCACCACTTATACTGAATCAACTGATACTGCCAATATCTTGGCCAACAGGTTTATTGCAAACTTTACCCCCCTTCACCCTCTAAAGGGCCCATCCCATTACATGAGGAATGCCAAATCCCTAATATCACAGCTGCACAGGTAGAAACCGTATTCTCCAAAGCCAAGAATACAGCTTCCATGGGACCTGATAATATACCTGGCTGTGTTCTACAAGAATTACAAAGGGAAATGGCACCACATCTGAGTTCCCTGTTCAACCACAGCCTCACTTCAGGCTTTTTTCCCACTGAATGGTGCACTGCTACAGTTATTCCACTCCACAAAAGGGGAGCCACTACTGACCCTGGTAACTACCACCCCATCAGCCTGATGAGCCTGATCTGTAAGACTATGGAGCACATAATTACGGACTTTATAAATAGGGATATAGGGAACCTTCAAACCCTGGACCCCACACAGTTTGCATTTGTGAAGAGCAGATCATGTCTGCTCAACCTGATAGACTTCTTCAAATCTGTCACCAGAGCAGTGCATGAAGGCAAGGTAGTCCACACAGCCTACTTTGATCTAGCTACGGCCTTCGACACCATCCCCCACTCAGGAATCATTGATAGACTCACTAACCTAGGTATTAACCCCTATGTCATAAGATGATTTGTCAACTGGCTCACTAACAGAACCCAGATGGTGAAAGTAGCGGACTTTAAATCTGACTACCGGGCAGTTACAAGTGGAGTCTCACAGGGATTGCTTCTGGGTCCTCTCCTGTTTAGGACTACTTCTCTGAAGTTCAAGCCAACACAAAGGGACTCTGCAAACTGGGAGCTCTTATTGATTCTCAAGCTGATGCAGACATCCTACAAAAAGGCCTCACAGAGACCAACGGGTGCCAGAACCATGGCCTTAAGCTCAATGCTAAAAAGTGCATTCTCATTCCCTTCGGAAAAAACATGGTGCACACAAACTACCACATTGACGGTAGCCCACTTAACTCTGAAAGTATGATAAGAGATCTAGGGCCACAGGTAGATAGCATCCTCTCTGACAACCATGTTGCCACTGTCGTTAGAACGTCCTTTTATGTGGCACACCTCATTACAAAAGGTTTCTCATCCATGAAGAAAGAAGTCATAATCGCTCTCTACTCATCCCTCATTAGACCAATTATAGAGTACAATGCCCTATTTGGCATGTACCTCACTAGACATCTACAACAACTGTAGAGGCCACAAAAGTTCCTCACAAAGAGGATCTTAGGACTCACACACATGCCCTATACAGAAAGACTCAAAAAATTCCAGCTTTACTCCATCTCATATCACCTATTTAAAGGCAATTTCTGCTTGACATACAAAGCCATGTCTGACCCAGTGTTGCTAGATATGCTTCATGTGAAAAAGTCTCAATCCCTCCGTGCCACATGCTTCAAAGATCTCAACCTCATCACCACAATAAATAGAACCTGCTGCAGGGACAGGTTCCTAACTCAGGGACTTCCCATATTCTGGAATAAACTACCTATCCACGTCAAGCAGAGCACCTCACTAGCCCTCTTCAAGAAAATTTTTGACAAGTGGATGGGTAATGGGAAATCACCTGGGGATCACTTCAACACCCTTGCTCGATAGAGGCACAAGGAACTAACGTTCAGCAGCAGGATGACTGAGAATATTTTTGGGCTAGGCTTGTACTGGCTCCAGGGTCATTAGCCTAGTAGTCACCTATGAACCTATGTACATCCCCACCCCAGCCAGTATATCATGTTTTTTTATTTTTTTCTTATTGGAAATGATTAGCCTCTAGGCATTCTAGAGACAATTACATACTGGTTTCCTTTTCCAGGTCCAGCACTGACTTTAATAAGACCTTCCCCAAGGGCTTCTGGATTTTTATCCTTCGTCCTCCCAGGTTGGACAGGTTTTGGTAATTAACCCATATAACCAACGGGCTACTGCAGTGGTGAGAATGATGAACACAGTACAGTCATGTAACAGTAGATGTCTGAATTCCTCATTGCTGGAGTAGTCACCCCCTTCTTCTGTAGAGTTTGTTGTTGGGATATAAAATGATTTGTTACTGCTACATCTTTTAGACTTTCAGGGTGAGAATGCTCTTGTCGCTGTATGGGCAAGAAGGTCCTGAAGAATTTTTCCCTCTAGAGTGCTGATTTCCCTCCTATGAGCTGTCCAGTCAGTAGTCAGAATGAAGGAGTGGGACGAACCAGAGCTTTATGAAGTTAGCCGGTTGTTGTTTCCTGGGCAGACAACTACCAGTATTGATCAAAAGCTACTGCAGCAATGAGAATGAAGAATGCCTTCATTACTGCTCAGGGAAAACATGACACCTGGAAATACTTTTATACAAAATGAATAAGTTTCTTCCACACTCAGATGTTGTTTCTGTGTACAACTGAAACAATATGGCAAGATGAAAAATGTACTGAAAAAGGTGTTACTAATAGAGAAGACAGGTGATAAAAAAAATCTTATGCCACTGGAAGTCATGTTTCTTTAGTTCCAATGTCATTATGTATCACCACACAATTAAGCTGTGTATTGTATTATTTTTGTAATTAGGTGGCTCATGTTAATATAAATAAAGCTGATTTCCATGCAGAACTCTCAACTGTCCCTATTTTGGAGGTATGTTCCTAATTTTAGTTTTGATTGTCCCCTGTAAATGATGCTGTTATTTTTGAAGGTGTGTCCCTGTATTTAGTTTTTATTTACTGGACCTTCACACTCTACTGTTTGTGAAAGTGTTCTCTATCACCCATTTATAACTTAACATATGAAAAGCAGAAACTTTTGAAAAAAAAAACAAGTAGCTGGAGTAGCATTTGTTCAAATGGAGTGACTTTTGTTGACCTCTGTTAAAGATTTATCATACCTGTTATTACAGAAATTAATACAATGGGATATCTATGTGTACATTTTTTTTTCTTTGTGCCTGGAACACCTTCTTTTTGTACATGAGGAAAACAGACTAGCTGTAGAAATATAAGCTGAGAATGTACCTAAATGTGACTTAATAGAAGAATCCCCCAATCATGATCTTAATAATGGAAAAATAATCAATGAGTTTTGGCAAGGGTTATTGGCATGACTGGGGGACCACTGAACTCATCTCAAGAGGAAAATAACTTCAGTTTTGATATGTATGACCTGCTTTTGCCCTACGTCTATAGTCTTCCTCATTACTTGAATTACATCATTGGAGATAAACTTTGAAAATACTAAGAGGATATTGTATCTATGGTTAATCATCAAACGGGCTATCCATCGAATGGCACATCATCAAACCCTTAATGTCAAATGTCCATCCACTGAACCAGCACTTCGTTGAACCTCAAAAAGAAAGCAGTGCAGCAATGACAAACTCAATTACAACTTAAAAACTATGGCTCAGAAAAACGGAACTGTATCAATAAAATTACACTTTATTACATAAAATAATCACTTCAGATAAGTGCTTTCATCTATACAATATAGGCTTCTTCAGATAATCTTATACCAAAAAAGAAGCCATTTAAAAACCCTTGCAAATTCATTCATTGGCTATTAGTGACACACCCTCAAGAATTCCTTAAAATATTAAAGCCCCAGGATTATCTTTTTACTAAATGCAATACCCATTACAAATTAGATTCATGTTAAAATGTCTTTAAAAAATATTGCTAAAAAACAATGACCAACATGAATTTTATAGTCCAAATATACATTTTGTATTAAAACAAAACATAAGACACATAATGACCAAAATGCTTCAATGCACACTTATCTTTCAAAAACCAACCCGTTTGGCTTTCATCCGTATTCCCTCTTTCTATCTCTGTAGTGCCTTTAACTTCAGTAAGCAAGTGATAGAACTTTGTTCATTTAGTCCTGGCCAATATTCTGCATTTAAGCGAATTTGCCAAATAAATTCTTTCTTTTCCAGTTGAAGTCCCAACATCCCTTCTTTAGTATTTTTTACTGCTTGGTCAATGACCATATAACCAAATGAATGACTAGGACAACCTCTTATATATTTCGCTAAAACCTTATTTAAATTAATTCTACTTATGTTGTATTTATGTTTGTAGACCCTTTCTTTAAACCTATTATTTTATGTAATAAAGTGTAATTTTATCGATGCAGTTCTATTTTTCTGAGCTGTAGTTTTTTAAGTTTTAATTAATTTCATTGAACCTGTGAGACAGGGAAAGTAGTTGGCCAACACTTCCCCATCTCACAAATGGCACTATTTCAAACCCATCCATGTGGGGAATTTACCCCTATACCCCCCAATGTGGGAGAGTTTGCCCCACTTCCCATAACTATATATACGCTACAGTGGGGAAAAGTGAGAAGGGGAAGTGTTGGCCAACTATTTTCCCCATCTCACATGTTCAATAAAGTGCTGGTTCAGTGGATGGACATTCGATGATTATCATTTGATGATGTGTCATTTGATGGTTAGTCCTTTTGATGATAAACCATAGACCCAAGGATATCACCCATGCTTGTAGACTCAGAGGCTTAAAGTTACACTGTATAACTTTTTGCCTTGCAGCTAAGCTGGGAGTGTTTGAAAAGCCAATAGCTGAAGGGGTGGTTTAATAATTTCCACAAGTAAGATGAATCAAGATTGTCTTGGTCACTTGGGAGATATTACAATAAAAATGCCAAGCCGAGTTTTACATTCAGCCAAAATCTCTTCTAGTAGAGAAACAGTGAAAATAAATACAGGTGACTCATGTTCTAGCCTCTCTCAGCTCCGATACTTGCACATGAACATTCATAAGTACAGATGAGTGTCAGGAATGTACAAATTTTATTTCTAAAAATCCTTTTTTCTGTTACTGCAGTGCAGTATTAGGAGATGTTGCTTCCCTGAGTGTGCTGTCCTTCAGATGAGACATTAAACTGAGATTCCATTTTCATGAGTTGGTGGTAGCTGAGGTGGGTTTAAAAGATCCCTGATAACAGTAGGAATATTTTGTTTACATACTCACACAAAAACTTAAAAAAAACATTGAAAATAATGTTATATAAATGCTACTAACTAATTAAATTATATATTTTTTAAATATGTACAAAAACAAAAAAATTACCCTCCCCACTCTTTCTGCCATAACCAAAACTTTATTTTTCTTACAAATCTTATTAAATAATAATTACTTTTTTCTTCTTTGTCCAATATTATAAACAATAGTCATGCAGATCTTATCTGATTTTCTTATAACTATTATAATTCTTTATTAAGTCCACTATAGAACCATAAACTATCTTTTCTATAAACATCTCCTCTAACCATTTTTTCCATTTAAATTCTACTAAAATATTCTATAACCTCACAATTTTAGACATTCTGTAGCAAACTTTGCTATCATGTCATCAACCTGATTTTACATGTAACCTCTCATTTCCTGTTTTATACAGTATTGATCCTTTTACTGGTAATTTTATTAACATCAATTACGATATTAAGTCTTACTTCTCATTCCATTTATTAAAATTCTTCATTATTTTTACCAAGTTATTTTACAAAAGAATTTCACCATTATCTCTTAATACCAAACATTTCTTTTTTGTTCAATAATATTTATACTTATTTTCAAGATTTACATTGTTCTTCAACATTCCATTATTTTCCTTCTCCTTTGTCCGTCAATCTTTTCAGATTTCTTGTTTTCTCCTATTTTAAATTCAACAGGTTTCCCACATGTTTTTCTTTTATCAGATTTCATAATATTCATAATATTCAAAATCCAATACAGGTGTGTAGATGTAAAAAAGGATTAATTAAATGCAGCCCTGCTTTATCCACTTTATTATATTATATTCCTCATTTTATAAGATCTAGTTTTGACCTCCATGTTATGGACGGTACTTTTGGTTATAATTTATTTTCTATTTCTACAGAACATTCTGCTAATGAGCCAAATATTTGAGCTTTTCTATTATTGCTGTATTTATCAAGTATGTCTTCTTTTTTAAAAGGTAATATAAACACATGCCATAGCTCATTTATTTCCATTATCTTTCCTAATCTATCCTGGTATTGTTTCTTTATGATCTTATACTTTCAAAAACAATTCTTAACATCTTAAGCTATTAAAACACATGTATGCCTTCCTAGTAATCTCTCCAAACAAAATCCTTACTTTTTCCCTCAGGTAATAGTTAATCCAATAAATCTCAACCAAGTTCCATCTTTTTCATAATTTGAATCACTTAATGTCTTTTGAAAGTATTACCATCTGCATGAGCCATAATAAATGGCAAACAAACATCTTTATCAACATGCTTTCAGTCCCCCAACCATTCACTTATACTCTTCAGAAAATTTATTTTAACTATAATTAACATCTCTTTAACCTGTCATCCCTGTATGCCTTGAATCACTTCCTTTCATACCCCATTTAAATTTTTTTTAAACCAAGCTTGCATGACTCTCATTGCAATTTTATAATCATTACTTGTTAGTTAATGTAATAGTCTTCCAATTCTTAAATCATCTATACCCCTTCTTCTATACTAATTTAAACTCACCTTTATATATTTCTATCTCTAACACCTTTATCCCTCCATTCAGTTAACACTTTAACAAAAGCCTTCTTTTGTTTCAGTGCCATTTTTTATAAAATTTATAATCCAAACCATCTGATCCCAGTGCAAACTTCTAAATTACTTTTTTAAAACTTCTTCAATTTCTTTTACTGGTATTTCCTTTATTAATAATTGATTTCCAACTTCACTTGAGTACATTTATAATCCAAACCATCTGATCCCAGTGTAAACTTCTAAATTACTTTTTCAAAACTTCTTCAATTTCTTTTACTGGTATTTCCTTTATTAATAATTTATTTCCAACTTCACTTGAGTATATTTATAATCCAAACCATCTGATCCCAGTACAAACTTCTAAATTACTTTTTTAAAACTTCTTCAGTTTCTTTTACTGGAATTTCATTTATTAATAGTTGATTTCCAACTTCACTTGAGTAAATTTCCTTTCTAGTTAACCTTGCTTTCCTTACTTCTCTCATATAATTATCAACTGAATTGTATTACTTCATTTTTTATTTTTTTCTTTCTATGTAATTTTATATTATCTTATGTGAAAACCTTTTAAAAAAATCATAATCCATTTTTATCATTCTTTTCCAAAAGGGAAATGTCTTCTTTTGCTCCTTGTATTAAATACTGCAAACTTTTTCAATAACTCTTCCACTTCATTCTTGCTTTCTTTGTACATTTAGCTTTCTTTCCTTCCTAGTTACTTTTGTTCAGCTCCATCAGATTTTTTGTTTCTCTTACCACGTTTTGATAGTTCCTTTTTCATTATTTATATAACTTCTTAATTTTCTATATGCAAATTTTTATATTTTTTTATTTTACATACTCTACCATTCCATCCAGGTTTCAAACATGAATATTGTAGTTCTATATTCTAACCATAATTATGTGGCATCTGGCTCCAGCTGTTTGTACATGCATTCCATTTAAGTGCTTTATTCTTTTTTCGCTATCTGATGACATTTAAATGGATTCCTATTTTTATTGAAATTCCATAATGAGTCAAAAATTCTGCTTGTAGTTTTCTTCCTTGCACCTTCATTAGTAACAATGAAAAAATTACATAATTTATTTCTTTCCTTAAATTTGCCCTAAAAATAGATGAAACCTCACCCTTTTCCCCTTCAGTAGCACAATATTCATGATTTTCCTAAACTTCTTAATATCTTTTGATAGTCTATGTAACACCACAGCATTACCAGCATTAAGTGCCAATACTGCAAGTAATATGCTGCTTGGCACACAAGCACCTTCCAAAGGAAGCTATAAACAATCTCATAGGGCTGATGTGGGTGTAGGGAAACAGCAATCTACAGAATCTTCTGAGTGGCAGACTCCTTAGGAACCACCTCTCACCTGAATAATGAATGGGCAGGAGGAATTTCATCCCACTGAAGAAATGTATGGATCTACCAATGCAGGAAGGAGAGCCATTAAGCCAATTCTTTGAACAGTAAAAATTAATAAATATGATTTTCAAGTCACAGATCTGCTCTCCCGCCCCTGCAAAAAACACACATTCTCAATATATTATCTAACTTATGCTTTTCATTTAAAGTGTTTCTGGACTTCACTTAAATACAGTTCTTCATAGCACTTCCAACTTTATGGAAAATAGCAATTCAGAGTGTCATCCTTCAAATGCAACACATAATGGTCAGTCTCTCAAAGCAGGACCAATTATAGCCAAGCCTTACAAATGTTTTCTTTGGCACATTTAAAGTACAAGTAGTAACAGTTTCAAAGCTAGGGAAGAATCCCATTTGATTACTATCAAAATATGGAACGGCACTTACATGAAACTGGAATGGACAAATGCATCTTTTCCAGTTTACATAATGTCATTCTGCAAATTTTCAAATGCACATTAGCGAATGGTATTGTACATTCGCTAATGTGCATTTGAGATGCACTGATAACAGATAGCACTACAGTGGATATTGGGAAAGTTACCCATTTTCTCACTGTAGTGCAATCTCAGAGTTGAAATATATAATTTGTAGGGGGTATGGGGGGCACTTGTGCTGTGGACGTACAATTCGTATGGCAGCTTCAGCACAAATGCCTAAGGGCCTGACGTCACCTACTGACATTCCAGATTTGGTCAAATGTGGACATCATGGAGATGATCTTTGACATTCTGTTAAAGCAACATTGCAAAATTTGAAATATCAGTTTGACCTGGTAAGTAGATTTTTTTTATTTTCAAAATTTTTATAGTAAACCAATCCAAACAGCTTCCCACACAGGTAAGGCTGACTTGATTTCCTTAACAGGTCGCTTCCAAAGACATCTTCTTCCACTTAATCAAACTTTAGAGGTAAGTACATATGACAAACTGACTGACCACAGGCCTAATATATAGATGGTTTCACCCTCATGCGACTTCCTATTTACTACCTGTAAAGCTTGTATCTTTTGTCAGCAACATACCTACTAGTGCACAACATGGATTCATTCAGGGCTGTCCTACCTTTCTCACGCCACCGATTTGTATTCAAAACATTCTAAGTAGCCAGTACATTACAATACATACAGACACACACACACACATATTCACATTTGAAACATATTGTGTGTGTGTGTGTGTGTGTGTGTGTGTGTGTGTGTGTGTGTGTGTGTGTGTGTGTGTGTGTGTGTGTGCATTTATGTATATATATATATATATATATATATATATATATATATATATATATATATAGGTTCCCTACGGTAGACCGAAAGCTCATAAGACCGACAATCACATCATCGACACCTTAAGACCGACGGAGCAGATAACTGACAACTTGTAATCCCGACAGCAAAAACATCGACATGGGAAACATGTGAGCATGACTCGGTAAGTGTGTGATAGTGAGGGATTTAGGGTTAGGGTGTGGGTTAGGTGAGTGTGCGATAGTGAGGGACTTAGGGTTAGAATGCGGGTAAGGTGTGTGTCCGATAGTGAGGGATTTAGGGTTAGTGTGCGTGTATGATTAAGTATGCGATAGTGAGGGACTTAGGGTTGGGTGCGGGTAAGGTAAGTGTGCGATAGTGAGGGACTTGAAGTTTAGGGGCGGATTAAATGAGTTAGGGTTAGGGTGAGGGTAAGGTAAGTGTGCAATAGTGACGGAACTAAGGGTTAGGGTTTTGTTAAGGTTAGTTCATAGATTGTTGTGTGTAAGGTGTAGTGTAGGTTTTTCGGTTGTTGGTTTGCTTGTGTTGTGTGTGTGTTGTGTGGAACAGCAAACTTTTTGTTTTGTTAACTGTCAGGATTGTGGTTTGTCGGGAATGTGAACTTTTGTGTTTTTGCGGTTTCATTCTTGTGGTGTCGGTGTTGTGGTTGTCGGTGTTGTGTACTGTCGGTTTAGTGTAGTAGACCCATATATATATATATATATATATATATATATGTATGTATATATATATATATATATATATATATATATATATATATATATATATATATACATATATACATATACATATACAGTGGATATAAAATGTTTACATACCCCTGTTAAAATACCAACTTTTCCCACCTTTAATTTGACCTATAACCTGTACAATTCAACTGAAAAACAAACACATCTATTAGGGGGAAAAAATAAAAAAATTAAAAAACATACAATACGCTAGTTGCATAAGTGTGCACACCCTTAAAATAATACTTTGTCATGTGTGCAGCCCTTAAACTAATACTTTGTTGAAGCACCTTTTGATTTAATATAATTACAGCATTCAGTCTTCTTGGGTACACACCTGCCATTAATTAAAGAGACTCTGATTAACCCCACATGAAGTTCAGATGTCCTAGTAGGATTTTCCTGACATTTACTCAGTTGCCTGCTACAGCAAAAGCCATGGTTCACAGAGAGCTTACAAAGCATCAAAGGGATCTCATTACTGAAAGTCAAGAGAAGGGTACAAAAACATTTCCACAGCATTGGATATACCATGGAACACAGTGAAGACAGTCATCAAAAAGTGGAGAAAATATGGGACAACACTGATGTTGCAAAGAACTGGACGTCCCTCCAAAGCTGATGAAAAGACAAGATGATACATAGGGACACAGTTGGGTTGAATTGCATGGCTAGGCTTATAAAGGCCCTGATGGTTGTTAGCTTGGTATGTACTTATGAACCTATGAATCTAGAAGGTGTCTGTATTGGGAACTAAAACGGTTAATCCTGAAAGGCTATCCAGAGTAAGTCTACAGACAGTAAAGGGTTAAACTGTGTGGGCACTGTCTGTATGCCACAAACAATACATATTAAAATAGAGCTAGAATGGAGTAAGTAGGGAAGTTAGAGCTATGACATTTGAGTTTGTAATTTGGGAGAGAATTCTGCAGGAGACAGGGGTCCCTGAAATGTACATATTTTCCCCAGAAGAGAGGAGTTTATAAAGTCATGGGTATCATCTGCAATCTGTGATTACAGCAGGGTAGAGGAATTTCTACTGTGTTGTGTAACATGGTTTAAGAGGGAAATTAAGTACCCTGTTGTGTTTAATGAGCAAGATTTCACAACGGCAAAGGAGGCCATGCCTAAGAAACTGTATGTTTGCTTTAGAGGCAACCTAGAAACCAGGAGACTGGATACTGACTATGAAGTTGTAATGGATTTGAGAAGAAAAAGAAAACAGCTAATGTTGGCACAGGAAAACTGCTTCTTTTAACTCACAGATAAGGTACTACATGTGCAAACAAATCAAAGGCCATGGATGGATGTCTGACTCTGCCTGGATTTACCTAAGACTGTACATAGAGTTAATGGCTCATTTAAATGGATTTTACCAGCAGAATTGCCTGTGTGTGCTCAGCACTGACTAAATGTGCTAAACCAAGCTGTGCCCAAAAGGGTTAATTCTGTTTGTCTTTAATATCACTCCACAGACACCAGACCATATTGTTTTACACTACAGTATGAAGTAAACAGTATGGGTTCATTTTCTGTTACAATTCAAGCTAAGTTGTCATTGGCGTGTTTGTGATACCTTCTAGCTAAACAGATAAATAATAATTCCTGATTTAACTGCATGACATTTAGATGTAGATATTCTTATTGGAGTTCATAACTACCAGCTATATTATAACCCAAAGATATTATTCAAGGGGTTACTTTCATAGTAAAGGGATCTGGGATAGTTCTTCCCAAAATGCTCCCTTTAATTTATGTTCTTTATAATCAAGAAGGAGAAATGGTCTATTGCAGCACTGCAGGCCTTTTTCAACCATGACCCAGGATACAAGGGCAAGAGTAAATGCAAGGCATTTATATATATATATATATATATATATATATATATATATATATATATATATATATATATATATATATTTATATACATATATATGTATAATCTGTGTATGCGACGGTGCATGTGTGTGTGTGTGTGTGTGTGTGTGTGTGTGTGTGTGTGTGTGTGTGTGTGTGTGTGTGTGTGTGTGTGTGTGTGTGTGTGAGATGACAGCGGACAGGGGCTACAGTGTGGTCTCGGGCTAGTTCTTATTTACTACCACCCTACTCTGAGACACTGATATGACACTTCTGCCATTCTTACATGTTCCTTGTTGGCCTTAATAAGTTACCAATGCCACTTTTTAGTTTGCCCAACACCTCCCTAAAGTTTTGAACATGTTTCTGGTTATACTGGCTGTAGACTACAGTATCAACCGGGTAAGCAGATACATAGTCTCCAGCTTCTGCTAGGATGTAATCTATCAAACTCTGGAAGGATATCAGGACAGCCTTTATCCCAAAGGGTATCTTCTTGAAAAATGCTGTCCTACTTCTTGCTGTGGGTGTCAAGAGTACCTTCCTCAACCCTTCTTCAGGTCAGTAGTAGTTATATACTTAGCTCCACCAAAATGCTCTAAGGCTTTATCTACTGGATTCTTGGATTACAACCAGATCCAACATCATTTTACAGATTATTTAATCCACTCAGCCACCTTATAAAGGGCCTGTTTGATGGACCACTGGGGCCTTCCAGCCACATACAAATCCATCAGCTGTGTATACCCAAACTTACCATTTATAGTGTCCCTAAACTCCTGCAGTATTGCTTCAATCTCCTGAACCTGGATAGGAATAACTGCAGGGAAAGGCCTACCTTGCCCACTAAGGAGCCAAACAGAGCCTCACTGAGGTTTATCACAAGATCCTCCTCAGATTCCAAGTGCAACCCTCTGCAGATACTAATTACCAGTGTCTCTCTACCATGGTGCAACTTCATGATTTTAACTTGGTAGAGACTGTGCTTCTGTCTTCTGCCTGGCAACTCTTCTATATAGTTAACATCATTTAACTTTCACTGAAAGCCCTTTCTCTGTTGCCTGCAGTTTATTGTTTCTAATGGGAATAAGCACCATCACTTTTTGCCCAACAGACTACTCTCTGGCCCTGGCTGTCCAGTCATACCAGATCTTTTGCTGCTGTTGTGTTTTGTGCTTGGCAGTCTTGTACCATCCCCATGTGCTACCTAAGCCAGGTTCTAAAGTTTAGGAACCTCCTCTCCTCTCACCCCTCCAACATTCACCAGCATCTATACCCCTCCCTCAGATCTCCCATGAACAAGTCCTCAAGGCACTATCCAAGACCACTCAGTGGGCACGAAGCCTGAGGTGAGGCTATGATTAAACATGACACTTAGGTGAGGTACCAGTTCATTTTGTAGTTCATGTAGTACACAGCCTGGGATGTCATCTGGTCCCATGGATGCTGTATTCTTAGCTTTGGAGAGTGCGGTTTCTACCTGTGTGGCCGTGATTTCCGGAATATGGCAATCTTTTGGTATTGAGATGGGCCCTTTAGGGGGTGAGAGGGTGGTGAAGTTGGCACTAAATCGATCTGCCAGGATACTAGCAATATCCTTGGGACTAGTATATTTAATGCCATGCTGTTGTAGCTCAGAGCATATCTGAGCATTGCCATTCAGATTCTTGACATAACTATAGAATGCCTTGTAGTTGTCTTTGGAATCTTTGGCAATTTTATTTTCATAACTAGCTTTGGAGGATTTTATGAGGGATCTCAGCTTCTTACTGGTAAGGGAGTTTTTTGCATCCTGGGGTTTTCCTCTTTTCTGCAACAGTTTCTTTCTTCTGTTGTATAGTTTGTTTATGGCAGAGGACCACCAGATCGGCTTCCTTTTTTTGGAGGAGAGCATCTTGGTTCTATTTGGGATGGCACGATTCATGCACGAGTGGATATGCTCATACAGTGCCTTAGTGTAGGATTCAGCAGTCGAACTTTCAGCTCCAGTCTGCATGGGTGTCATGAAGTTTGTCACTTCTGATTTGAGTAGCATGAAGTTGGCTTTGGAGAAGTTTTTTACAGAAGTTTCCTTACTGGGGGAGTGGGGATGGGATGTGGATGTCAAGGGTGGTTTGCTTATGGTCAGACCTGACCAATGAGGGGGTGACCACTGGTGTGGAGCATCTATCTCCCATGTTGGTAATGACCAGGACTAGGATATTAGAGCCCCTGGTGGGACAATGGATTAGTTGATCCAGGGCGTTGTAATTTATGAAGAGAGGTGATCTCTGTCTTGCATACAGAGCATCATAAGAACATATCCTGACAGATCAACTGTATACTCGGATGTCCAATGGGGGCAAAAACAAGAACTCATAATATCGCAATCTGTTTTGCAACATAAATACCATATAGGTTCATAGGTGTATACTAGGCCCAGTCAAACATCCCAATTGTATCCTGCAAGTTTATGTTCCTTAGAGGTTATTTTAAGGAGTGCATGTAAGGTTATGGCAAGAAATATAGGCTGCCTCTGTCCATTAGAGACATATTTGCTAGAACTGGGGTGTATTTCCAATTTCCCATCCACTGGTCCAAGTTTCTCTTCAGTAGCATTAAGGAAGACCTCTGCTTTATATGAACGGGAAGCCAGTTCCAGAGAAAGGAAATTCTCTGAGACACCTACCTGTCCTTCCAACTTGTCTTATTTATATTGCAAACAAAGTTTAAATCCCTAGATAAAGTCTGATGCTATGGAATCCAATACATGTCTTGTATGTCAACCATAGATCGCCTCTCAAAAGTCAGTAGAAAACAGAGTACACACATAGGGTCTGAAGTGATCTGCATAAGAAATGTTGTTTACGCCCTGTATTCTTTTTATGATGAACCCTTGTGGCTGTTCCATTTGTTGTATATGCCTAGTCAGGTACATACTGAAGGTGGTGCGGTACTCAGTGATAGGCCTGATGACAGCCAAATACAGTGGAACAATGACTTCCGTAGACCTAGATGCCATGCCCTTGCTTGTAAGTTGAGCAGCACAGAATGATTTCCTAACTACCTTAGACACATGTTGGTCAAAATCCAGATTTTTATCTATGTATGTACCCAAATTCCTAACTACTGGTTAAATTCTTAGGGGTGTGATATTGATTAGGTAATTACCAAAGATGGCTGACTTCCCAAAGAGTACTGTTATGCATTCCTTGGCACTGCGTTTTAAGCTGTGGCTTTGACACTCATCATTTGTCTGTGTTAGTCCTTCTTGTAGGATGTCAGTGTCTCTGTGACTGCTCCTGGTAATCATCTTGCAAACTTGGTTAACCAGAGAGCCTTAGCATTGATCCTGACTTCCTAGAAGTAGAAGCCAAAAAGGAATGTACCCAGCTCAAAGCCCTGAAGAACTCCACTACTGACAGGCCTCTTTGTGGAGGTGGTCTTCCCTACCCTAACCTTCTGGGTCCTACCTGTGAGCCATCTGGCTATCCAGCGAGTAGCATAAGGGATTTATGCCTATATCCATAAGGTTGTTCATAATGTCCAAGTGGGGTATTGAATCAAATGCTTTATTTAGACAAGTCAAGGTGGGTAGTATGCACTGTTTTATCCTCATCGATTGCCCTGAAGACCTTCTCAAAGAAGTCCACTATGTTGAGTAGGCATGATCTGCCTTTGATGAAATCAAACTGGAGTAGGATCCAGTGTTTGAATGTTTTCTGTGTCCTTATTAATCATTTCCATGATAATTCTTTCCATGTCTTAGCATACGAGACTAGTCAGATTTATGGCTCTCTAGTTCCCAGAGTCCATTTATGGACTGATTTTGTGCAGAGAGATGGCTGTTGTGGTACTCCATTTGTGTAGCACAAAGCTTGTCTAGAGGCTATGGTTAAATAGTGACTCCAGTGTTTCAATAGGTCATGTTTCAGGCTATTTAGGAGGCATCCTGGGATATTATTACAACCCATTAATATAGTGTTTTTGGCCTTGAAGATTATATCTAGGACCTGCACCCCAGTGATAGTTGGGGGAGTTTATGGCATTTCCTAGGAGGTGGCTGGAGGGGGGGGGGGTTAAAACTGAAGCTGAATTTCTTACCTAGCAAATTTACTGTACCTTCAAGCTCTGTGTAGGTGGCTCCCTTAAAATTAGTTCTGCACACTGCTGTCTGCTGCCTTTGAGGTTTCAGACATAACTAAAGAAAGCCTTTTTGCTGTCCTTTGCATGGGAGGCTATTTTTACTTCAAATTTGACTTTAGCATACTTCATTTTCCCTCTTAGTTATTTGCCAAGATTGATGAGAGTGTTTTAGCACACTGGGCATATCACTTGCTAATCTTGGGTATGACTATTTTCTTTCGTTGTAGAACCTATTTATGTCTGGATCCTGACAGGCTGTTTTTTGGGGGGGTGGGCTTATTTCTGGTGGACACTGCTATCTCTATGTATTTTATTGACATGACTGTACATGGTTTCTGTGAACAATTCTACATAGGTATCTGGTTTCTCAGGGTTTGGAGGGGCTTGAGATTTTAAAAGGTTTTCACTTAGTAGGAAGCTTGCCTTAGAATAGTTCATCAATGTTAAAGGGTTAGCCGGGGTCACAGAATTTATTATTATTACGAAGGAAACAGCTTTGTGGTCTGACCTTACCAGAGAGGACACTATACAGGGGAAATGGTGGTCGATGCAGCACTCTCCCATGTTTGTAAGTACCAGGTCAAGTATGTCTGCACCCCTCTAGTGACCGTATCGACTTTCTGGTCCAATGTGTTTGTGTTTATAAAGCCCAGGAGTCTCTAGGCCTCTAGGTCTGGAGTCACGTAAGTATCTCAGTTTATAGTGGGGTAGTTAAAATCACCCATGAATATGGTATTGGGTTGAATGGTGAGGGTGTACAGTAAGCTCATGCATGAGTTATGAGTTACTTGGGTCATAGAAGGTGACCTATAGCTTACAAAGGTATGATATGGGACTTGTCTGTGGAAATCTGGACATGGAGTAGCTCAAGTGTATTGCCCTGTTTGATTAGTCTTGAGGTGAGTTTTCTGTTGCTACAGCTTGAGACACCTCCACTTTTGCTTTCTGCCTTTGCAGTAGCTAGCTTGAATGTGTGGAAGGCATTGTAGTTGTGCACTGCCAGTGTGGTCTCCATGGGTTTAAATCATGTCTCAGTAACTGCACATATGTCCACATTCTCTAGGGTGATGAGAGTCTGAAGGGGGAATAGTTTCTTGTTTAGGCTACTGGCATTGAGCAGTAAAGCCTTTAGATTCCCTTGGGTTGATTTTTCTATGTTGGAAGGCCTGTCAGTTTGGCATTTCCTAAAAAATGACACCATGGGGGAGGACCATACTTCTCAAGTGTGCACATTTTCGCAGAATGTCCAGATTTTTGCTTCATATTTTTAGTCCAAGCCTCATAAAATTTGTGATAATGATAGCCATTTGAGTTATAGATTTCACGTTCTTCAGAAAATGCATGATAATGCAAAACGTCTTACTCTAGGAACTTTCTAAGTCAATAAGTGCAATATTTAAAATCTTTCTCTGATTTTAGACATTTGTCCTCATTTATTTTTTTCATTTTGCCAAGATTTCTTGCACTTTAAAGATGAGACATAAGGTAGGGCAATGTTTTAGACAATATATCAAAGGCTAGAAGGACCAGACACAGACTATCCTTGGCAAAGCAATGTGTCCTGTTGACCATATACTCCTATGCTGACAAATATTTCACCCCTTGTAATGACACCAGAAACTAATTACTGAAACAATTATTGAAGTCAAACATCTTTTTTTTTTCATATTGTAGCATAATTCTTTGTGAAGGTAGAATGGTTCTGAAAGGCACATCTGGCCTGGAACCCATAGTCTGAGAGTTCCATAATGTCTCTATTCGGGTCTACTTTTTTTTCGTTAAATCTCATTTCACTGAATTTCATTTCACCCCGACCACTTTGCTGAAAACTCAAATTACTGAAAACTCATTTCACTGAATCTCATTTCACTGAACTGCAGTTAGTATATATGGCACTATGTAGAGTACTGTAAGGCAGGTGAAAGGTATACGCCCTTTTACCTGCTGTAGTGCGATCCTGGAGTTAGTACATATAGTTGGGGGGTGTGGAGTTAGTACATATAGTTGGGGGTGTGGGGGGCATAGGCCCCCACTTAGTTTGAGTACATATTGTCTTCTGGAGAGAGTTAGTCATTCATGTTGCTACTATGCATATGTATTGTATTGTTTTGAAGTTTTTGGTAAAATACATTATAAAACAAACAAGGTGGGGGGCTGCACCCACAACACCCCCCCTTACAGTACTGTACACAGTGCCATATATACTAAATTCAGTTCAGTGAAATGGGATTCAGTGAAATGAGTTTTCAGTAATTTGTGTTTTCAGCGATGTGGTCGGGGTGAAATAAAATTCAGTGAAATGAGACTCAACGAAACAAAGTAGACCCCTCTATTCATATAGTCCAGGGAGGTAAGTCTCAAGTCATTTACACCACATGGGCTATGACTGAGTCATACTGGTACATGTGGTCTTATGACTTGAGTGCATGAGTAATTTAGTGGATCCTGGCCCCTGACAGTCAACTTAATCTGTAGATCTCACAATGGAGTCTATTATGATCAAAATATTGAGTAGTACATTTGCTTGCCTTATGGTCTTTGTAGTTGAGGCACTAAAGGGTGTGGTTGCACGTGTTGTCTGGGTTATTGTTTTGGTGGAGTGCTTTTGTGGTTGCTGTGGAATCTTTTTGTAGAACGAAGGGCTAGGAGGTCTTTGGAGTTTAGGAAGGTTGCCTCTTAGTGCCTCAGCATATGTCGGTCTCTGTGTTATGTTAGTATTATGTGTGGTGGGTGTAATGTTTACCTTACCAACAACCTCATTGTTATTTTGAGTGATTTAGTGTGCGGGTCTTGCCACCATTGATATTGTGTAACTGCATTGCTCATATACTGTATTAATTTCTCTAAGGATTAGTTGATTGTCAGTAAACATAAGACAATTCCTACATTATCCTTAGGATGCCCACATCTACCAAGCTAATAGAGGAGAAATTCAGAACCGCCCATCCATAGTGTCAGGTCTTTTATAGGTGAATTACAAATGGGTGGTACAGCAGGCTGCCTTGAGCACTGTGAGGGATAGAAACTACAGCTAGTCTATGCATGAATGAATTCATGTAGCAGCACTTCTCAGAGTGCAAATTTGTTCTTTGTGCAACTGAGTTCTGAGTAGATTACAGGGCAAATTTTATAGGGAAAATTCAGTTTCTAAGTGCCTACATCTACACAAGGCACTGTTAAACTCCACAGTGTGACAAGCAGCAGAATTTATAGACTCAAAGAAAAGAGAATAAACCAACTAAAAAATCCCTATCCAAAAAAAAAAATATCTCACTTTAAGCCTTTGTGTGTGTTTTGCAACTCATAGAGACAAAGCTACCTTTCTACTGCCACTAGAATTGCAGTCCTAGTTGTCTTAATATAAAATCACACTTTAGTTAGCCAAAAGTGAAACGGTAGCAGACACTAATCAAAATACTAGCTACAACAAGTCAGTACAAGGTGATTCTAAAGGCAGACAGTTATTCAAGAGGATCATAATTTAAAGTGATTTCAACAGCTAGACAAAGGAAAAGCAAATATACCTTACAGGGATGAAATGCAAACAAAATACAATAAAATAATTTGAAAATACAGTAACAGTCTTCAGAAAAAGCTTAGAAAAGAGTAATATTTCAATTTAAAGTACTTATCTTAGCCTGGATGGTACCAGATGCAGGCCAAACACTCTGAGAGCATGAGCAAGGATACCAGGCATTTCAGCTCTGTGGAACTGAGCCAAGAGCTACGCAAACATGCATTTACCACTGAGCTGCTAGGATACCATTGTTCTGTAGCTGCCACTAGCAGACTCTGTGGCATTTCTCAGACCTGGACTGGCAGTTCTCATAATGATAGTATAACAAAGACAGTAAAGCACAGGTGAACTTCTGGTGATGCTTCATTTCAGGATCATACGGAAAATGACAGTACAAGAGTTATAGCCTAAAACCATGGACAGTGCCCTGTAATTCTGAGTAAGATTATTTCCCGCATGAGTAGAAAGTTGATATTACCCTCCCTGAAAGGCAACAGATATGGATACTTGTCTTCAACCAACAACATTGCATGAGTGTGAACTAGTAATAGCTGTAGTGGGCACAGATATCAGAAACTTTACAGTCAGAGCACTGCTGATCATATTAATGAAGAAACAACCTCTCAGGCAGTGTTTGTTTAACTAATGTCTGCTTTAGAGAACAGGAGATTAGCTGATCCTGACCATATTGGTCTTAAGCTATCCTGTTGTTCATATTCAGTTCACACAGGTGAAATGAGGATTTCTAGAGTGGTGTCAGCGAAGGTGATAAGCTTAACCTTCACTGATACTTGTATATGCCTGGCTACTAACCAAGAATTTATGGTGACCTTTACCATGGGTTCATAGGTTCATAGGTAGATACTAGGCTATCTGCCCTAGGGCATTTATAAGCCTAGCCAGAGTGTATTTGGCTTCCGCCTCCCTATTAGATTAGCCTACTGTGCCTCTGTAAAGTAAGTCACAGAAGGTACCCTTTTAAGATTAGCTTACTGTGCCTCTGTCTAGCAGGGACACAGAAGAGATCCCAGGGGTTAATTTGTGATTTCCCATCCACGAGTCCAGATTTCGCTTGAAGAGGCTCAGCAAGGGGCTATGTCTAACATGAATTGGGATTATATTCCAGAGTGAGGGGAGCCTCTGGAAAATGAATCTGTCCCTCCAGCATGTCCTATTTATTTTTGTGCTGAGGTTTAGGTCCCTGGAGCGTGTAGCTCTAAGGGACTTGGATTTTTTGAGGTGGAGCATGTCCATTAATTTTGGGTTTGACATGGCTTTGTACGTCAGGCATAGATCGCCTCTGAGTAGGCGGTAAGCAACTGAGTAGAGCTGGAGTTTTTTTAGTCGGGCTGCATAGGACATCTGTTTGTATCCCGTGATCCTCTTGGTGAGGTACTTTTGGGGTCTGTCCAGTTGCTGCAGGTGTCGGGTAAGGTACATCCCAAAAGGGGCATTGTATTCAATTATGGGCCTGATGAGTGGCGAGTGGAGGGGCACAATGACCTCTCTTGATCTAGATGCGAACCCAGATTTAAAAAAGACAGACTGGTACTTAATAGAATTGCAAACATATATACATTAACATTCTTTCTTTTCTTCTTTTTTAGTGTTTTCTTTCTTCCCACTTTCACAAAACTTGTCTTTCTGATAGTGCTTTCCTATGATGTCACCCACAATTCTCCCTAGCAGAGGAACAGTTCATACGGAAGAGGGTTGAGGCATAGAATTATAAAACCTTATTTATGCCCATCCATCTATCATTCGGTCTGCCTTCCTTCCTTCCATCCATCCAACCATCAGTTTTGACATTTAATCAAGTCTGATTCTTTGTGACCTCAAGGACTTCAACATACCAGGCCAGTCTGTCAACAATTCTAACTTCCTGGATCCTGTCAGTGAGCCAGCTGGCTATCCAACAGGTTACATAAGGGTTTGTAGCTATCCTCCTAAATTTGTCAACAATGCCTGAGGGGGGGGGGGGTGTATCAAATACCTTGCCCAGGTCAAGGTAGGCAGTGTGAACCATTTTGCCCTCATCCATTGCTATGAGGAAATTCTCAAAAAGTCCACCAGGTTGAGTAGGCAAGACCAGCTCTTGATGAAACCAAACTGGGTTGGGTCCAGTGTCTGGAGGTTTTCTATGCCATTATTGATCATTTCTATGATAACTATTTTCATGACTTTGCATATGAGACTAGTGAGACTTATGGGTGTGTAGTTTCCAGGATCTGTAGATAGTCCACCACTGAGCAGTGCAATGACTGTGCTATTCTCCATTTGTTAGGCACAAAGCCTGCTTGGAGGCTACAATTAAATAGCAATTCCAGATGGCCTGATAGATCATGTTTCATGCTGTTTAGATGGCACCCTGGGATATTGTTTGGGCCCATTGATGCAGTGTTCTTGGTCTTAGAGAGACCAGTAAGGCCCTGTTCCCTAGTGATAGCAGGGGGAGTTATATTTGATGGTATTTCCTGAAGGATGGTTGATGGCGGGAGAGGGATAAAGTTGGAGCCGAATTTGTCAGCCAGTAGGTTTGCTATATCTTCTTGCTCAGTATAGGTGGCTCCATTTATAATGAGTTCTGCAAAGAAATGCGTATTGTCTTTGAGTTTGTAGGCATAGCTAAAGAATGCCTTGTGGTTGTCCTTAATCTGGCTGGGCATATTTACCTCAATTTGGCTTTGCTAGACTATATTTGCCCTCAGAGTTGTTTGTTTAGTTTGATGAGTGCTTTTATCCAGGTGGGTGCTGGACCTCCTAATTTTTGCCTTGATTTTCTTCCTTCTGTTACACAGCCTATTGATGTTGTGATTCCACCAGGGTGGCTTGTTTTTTTAGTTAGTTCTGTACTTCTTCATAGTGGGTAGAGCTGTCTCTATGCGGCTTTTAACATGCTTGTATAGGGGTTCTGTGAACAGTTCTGCATAGGCAGCAGTGTTCTCAGGGTTTATGTGGGCTTGAAATTTTGCCAGGTTATCACTTAATAGTAGGAAGTTAGCCTTAGAGAAGTACCTGAATATTCCAGGGTTAGCCGGGGTTTCAGGTTTTATTTTTACTTCAAAGGAGAACATTTTGTGGTGTTACTAGAGAAGACATTACACTAGGGGGTGTGCAGCTCTCTCCCATATTAGTGAGGACCAGATCCAGTATGGTTGCACCTCTTGTTGGAGTACTGACAATCTGGTGCATGTAGTTTATGTTTACAAAATCTAGTAATTTCTGTGCCTGTACATTTGGTGTTGTACATGATTCCCAGTAAACAGTGGGATAATTAAAGTCACCCATGAATATGGTGTTGGGTTGGATGGTGAGTGTTTCCAATAAGTTTCAATAGATGGTATGAGTTTCCTGGGTCATAGACGGGGGCATGTATCTTGCAACGAAGGGGTATTGGATTTTTTCTATGCCAATTTGAACAAGGAGAAGCTCAAGTGCATTGTCCTGCTTGACCAGCCTTGAGGTATGTTAATTTCTGATGTAAATTGAGGTGCCTACATCTTTAGTACCTGTCTGTGTAGTAGCTGGTCTAAATCTATGGAAGGCATTATAACTTTGCACTGTCAGTGTGTTCTCCGTGGCTTTAAGCTACAACTGCACATAAATCAGCATTCTCTAGGGTGAAGAGAGCTTCTAGGGAGTGGAGTTTTATGCTTAGACTCATAAAATTAAGTAGAAATACCTTTAGATTTTCTTGGTTTTGATTTGCTATGTCAGAAGTACTTTCAGTTTGGCATTACCTAAAAAGGCACTACAGAGGAGGACAATGTTTTAGCTAATTTGTGAAAGTCTAGATGGAAGAGGTGCAGACCATTCCTAGCAAAGCAGTGTGGTCTGTTGACCATCTCCTTCCATGATGACAAATATTGCAGCCCCCTTGGAATGACAACAGAAAATAAGCCAATTATTAAAGCCAGTCATCTTTTGTTTATGTTGTGGCATCATCCTTGGAGAAGGTAAAATGCTGCTCACTGTTAGGCTCATACCAGCCTGGGATACTTATTCTGAGAGCTCCATGAGCTCTCATATAGTCTAGGGAGGTATGTCTCAGGTCATTTACACCCACATGGACTATGAGTGAGTCATACTGGTACTTGTGGTCCAATAATGTGAGTGTGTGCATAATGTGGTGGATCCTGTCCCCTGATAAACAATTGATTGTGACTCTCTCCTTACTCAGACTGGGGAGGGGACATGAGTGTGTCTCACAATGGGATCTCCAAGGACTAGAATGTTGGATTCTGTATTGGCTTGCCCTATGGGCTTAGAAATAATGGCTCCACGAGATGTGGCTGTATGTGTTTATGTTGGGGTTGCTAAGGGTGTTTGTTATATGTACTTTGTCAAGGAGGTCTTTAGGGCTTAGAACGGTTACATTCAGGTGCCTCAGCAAATGTAGGTTTATATGTCTGCTTTGAATTGTGTATGATGGGTGTAGTATGTGTACTACTAACAACCTTATTGATATTAAGAATGCTTTTTTATCTGAGAGCCTTGTCTCTAGTGACATCGCGTAAATACATCTCTCACATACCATATCACTTTGCTTGAGAATAAACTGCTTGTTGGTAAATGTAAGACAATTTCTACATTGCCTCAGGATGCCCATATCCACCAAGATGGTAAAAGAAATAGTGGGAAAGTTCATATCCATGGCAACAGACCCTTTTTATTGATTAGACAGCTGGAGTGAGAATATATTTTGGTAACACTTGATGTGTTTCAGAATACTATTGTATAGAACAGTTGATTGGCTTGATGGGACATTATGGTAGGAGCAGAACTTAAAAAGAACATGATGCAAGGCTGACTTGCTCAACAGAATTGGGATAGAATGAGTTTTTCAAGATTATTTGAGCTACTGAGTTGAGATATATATGGGTTGTATATTAATATTTCAAGGCTTGAAAGCAAATAATGAAGTAAAAGACAAAGTCTAAATGATTCATCTTGAGACTATACAGACTGTCATGATTTTTTTTAGGAATGATGCAGTATGTCATAAAGGAAATTACTAGAACAATGTGTGGAATGGTGCTATAGTATATAACAAAAAAGCACATTTGAAATACTTTAGTCAGTAACTCAAATGTCTGCAATTGAAACATTTTGATGTGAATAGATCATACATCCTACAAGCATGTGCCAACCAGAGTGGAACTGGTGCAATGATTCAGGAAGAAAACAAAACCGAGACTTAGGGATGCTAAGCCTTTACAGAATGTCAGAAAAGGTGCACTTAGAAAGGGGGCTATGTTCCTGCTATTGGTCAAGAAAAGTGTCATGACTATAACTAAGGGAAAGTAGAGTTGGGTGACAGTTATGATACAATACATTTAAAGTCATTTTACAGCACACAGTGAATATTGTATATAATTTTATTAAAACTACAAAAGTGTGGAGTCTGCATGTCCTCCCCGTGGTTGGGTAGCGTTCGAAAGACAAGCGTACGTAAATGGGTGTGCCTTCATTGAAGGTTGGGCGTCATGCTGGCACCTCGGCGTTTCGTAAAAATCTACTCCCAATCATTAGCGGACCAGAGTTCTGCTGTGGCAACCCCTTACAGGGAAAAAGCTGTAAAGACAAACAAACAGAAGCATGTCTTAGTTCTGAAGTCTAAACCAAGGGAAAGAAATGCATCAATCGTATATATGTATAGACATTCAGATATATCTGAGCAGGATGAAGACTTGGATAATGATGAAGATGAAGGAAGATGGACATTTACACTGCAGTCAGTATCTGAAAAGAAGCTTAAACAGTGTCAGCCATATAATGAGAATGATCCAGAGATGCAGAGGAAAACTGGCTATAAGAGCATGCCAGGAGCAGAAACAGCTGGGAGGAAAACAATTCAATCATACGTTCATTTACGGAAGGGATTAGCTGCATATAAAGTTTGATGTTTAAGGCAGATAAGGTAATGTACTTAGGAAAGAAATGGTGGCATGGTGTGAACTGTGGAGAGTAAAGAAAGGGACTGTGGAGTGTCATACCACCCAGAAATGTTAGTGCAAGCACATCAAGTGATTCAAGACTTCACCATGCATAATACTGATAACAATATTCATGAGAAGAGCCAATGCCTTATTGAGTCCCAGTGAGACCATAGAGTGAAAGAAGAGCAAATTAATTTCAGGTTTGAGGCTTTATTGTACTAGATTTATATAGATTATTAATCAGGGCATCCTGAAAGTCATTAGTTTCATAAACATGACAGAGTAATGGGAGTGATGTACTTAAGTCTTTGTTTTCGAGTGGATATGATTTAAACTCATTCTGTTTAATTCCTCACTGTTGGAACAGCTTGATTGTTATTCCTTCAGGGCTGACTTTAGGTAGAGTCCAGCAATGAGGTGAAAGATGGGAACTCCTACTGAGCGTGGATCACAAGGCCCTTTTACAGCCAGGTGCCCGGGTGCCTGGGTACTGGGGTCTAAATGCTCTTATTTAAGGAACTCAAAACTTTATGTGCTTCCAGTTGTACGTGTGTCCACAGACAAAAGCAGTGCATGCACACACACACACACACACACACACACACACACACACACACACACACACACATACACTCACACACACACACACATACACACACACACACACACACACACACACACACACACACACACACACACACACACACACACACACACACACACACACACACACACATACACACAAGTACACACAAACATACACACACACACACACACACACACACACACACACATACACACACACACACACACACACACACACACACACACACACACACACACACACACACACACACACACACACACACACACACACACATAATGAAACACACATGAAAAAACATGCACGTTAGTGCAATGCCAGTTCACCTTCAATATGATATTGGGGTGTTGGAGGAAAGTGAAATAACCAGATAAAAGATGCAAGGAAACAGGGATGACATGCAGGCTCTGCACAGATGGAACTACAACCAAGGACTGAACCAGACCACTAAGTGTTGTGAGATGCAATGCTACATGCTGCACCACAATGCTAATACCCATTTGCTTTCACACACACATGTTGTCCATGTCACCAAAGACAGTCTTTCATTGTTTACAACATCCACGTTTGCTAGTGATGAAAAGTAAAAGAAAGTATGGTCATATGGCCACAGTGGTGTATTTTGCAAACGTCCTGCACTTTGACAAAGTGTAATCCCCCTACACACACACACACACACACACACACACACACACACACACACACACACACCATCTGTGTCAGTGATCTATACCTTCCAACTGCTACCCAGTGAAATCACACTAATCACATCTTTACCTCTCTTCAAACAAGAAATTAAGAATTACTTCCAAAGTCATTGGCTCTGTTCCTGTATTAAACCTGACTAATCTTTCTACCTACATCTGTTATCCTCCTCCTCGATTTTCCTCCACTCTCTCAATATTTTCTATTGCTATTTTCTAACCCTTTTATCCTTTTCCTCTCTTTGGCTTATATCCAGTAGGTCTTTTCTGCTTTTACTGTTCATATTCCTCTCTTAGATTACTTCCATTTATACCCTCTTATATTTATATTGCTCTCTTTCTCTGATATTAACTCCTTTGCTAACCTCTAACTCTCTTTGTACAATGACTTGTTACCCTGTATTTCACGCTGTCATCTCATCCTTCAACATGAATTTTTGATACTTATACAAGTTATAATTTTTATATATTTTCTTAAGTTTTTTTTTTTTTTTATTTTGATTTTGATATTGCTGTTTTTTTTACTTTTGATATTTCTTTTTCATTATATGATTTTCTTTTTTGTGTCTATTCTGTGTGGAGCTTTTCTCCCCGGGCCTCTACTGAAAATGGAAATATATCCAGCGAGACTAGCCCGGTCAACAAATGTAAAATAAAAAATAAAAATAAATAAAATAAAATAAAGAATTAAGCCTCATCAAAGATAATTTTAATTTTATATTCCGACACAACTTATCCATCCCTCAAGCAAGATAGAAACTTACACTGTAATTTTCAGAAACCTTTTTGGGGATAGGGGGAATAAAAATTATTTGATAGTAGGACTACATATAGTTATTTATAAGGAATATTTATATAGACATAGTCCATTACTTAACAATGTGCTGATCCATAAACAGTTTGAAATTTATAAGGAAAATTAAAAAGACAAAGAGAAACAAAGCTAACTATGACAGAAGAAAACATACTAGGTTAGAATTATCATGTTTGAAAAATGTGGTCCTATTGAGTGCCAGGCTTAAGGTCACTCATTAATCATCGATGCTCATATCATAGGTTCATAGGTTGATACTAGGCTATCTGCCCTAAGGCATTTATAAGCCTAGCCAGAGTGTGTTTGGCTTTCGCCTCCCTTTTAGATTAGTTAAGGTCACAGAAGATAGCCCTTTTAAAGTTAGTTTACTGTGCCTCTGTCTAGCAAGGACATAGAAGAGATCCCAGGGGTAAACTTACGATCCCCCATCCACTCGTCAAGATTTCTCTTGAAAAGAGTCAGTGAGGGGCACTGCCTAACATGGATTGGGATCCTGTTCCAGAGTGAGGGGAGCCTTTGGGATATGAATCTGTTCCTCCAGCATGTCCTATTTATTGCCATGCTGAGGTTTAAGTCCCTGGAGCATGCAACTCTAAGGGATTTGGAATTCCTGAGGTGGAGCATGTCCATTAATTCTGGGTTGGACATGGCTTTATACGTCAGGCATAGGTCGCCTCTGAGTAGGCGGTAAGCAACTGAGTAGAGCTGGAGTTTCTTTAGCCGAACTGCATAGGGCATCTGTCTGAGGCCCTTGATCCTCTTGGTGAGGTACTTTTGGGGTCTCTCCAGTTGCTGCAGGTGTTGGGTAAGGTACATCCCAAAGGGGGCATTGTATTCAATTATGGGCCTGATGAGTGATGAGCAGAGGGGCACAATGACCTCTCTTGATTTAGATGTGAACCCTTTCATGATAAGGTGGGCTATATAGAAGGTCTTTCTACCCACTTTGGCAACGTGATTGTCAAAGGAGAGATTATTATCTACTTGGGTCCCCAAATCCCTAATTACTTCTTCCGTACTTAATGGATTACCACCTATGTGGTAATTTGTGGGCACTTTGTTTTTCCCAAAGGGGATGACTATGCACTTTTTGGCATTTAGCTTGAGGCCATGGCTCTGGCACCAGGTATCCATCGCTGTGAGACCTTTTTGGAGGATGCTTATATTAGCCGAAGAGTCGATTTTGGCTCCCAGTTTGCAGTCTTCTGCAAACTTGGTCAGCCATAGTCCTCCCGTGTTAGCCTGTACCTCAGAGAAGTATATACCGAACAAGAGAGGTCCCAGGACTGAGCCTTGTGGGATGCCACTTGTAACTGGTTTTGAGTCTGACATGGCACCTGCAATTCTGACCATGTGGGTTCTATCCCTGAGCCAGTTTGCAACCCAGCTTGTGACATAGGGGTTGATATTTAAGCTGGTGAGCTTATTTAAGATGCCCGAGTGGGGTATTGTGTCAAAGGCTTTTGCGAGGTCCAGGTAGGCTGTGTGGACTACCTTCCCTTCATCTATGGCCTTAGTAACTGTTTCAAAGAAGTCAACTAGGTTTAAGAGGCAAGATCTGCCCTTAACAAAGCCGAATTGGGTAGGATCCAGTGTCTGGAGGTTCCCAATGTCTTTGTTTATGAGTTCCATGATGATACGTTCCATAGCTTTGCAGACCAGATTAGTCAGGCTTATGGGGCGATAGTTACTGGGGTCCGTTGTGGCACCAGCTTTGTGGAGCGGGACCACTGTTGCTGTACGCCATTCTTTGGGTACATATCCTGTAGTAAGGCTGAGATTGAACAGTGACTTTATGTGAGGGTTCAATTCTTCTTGGAGCTCATGTAAGACACAGCTCGGGACACCGTCCGGTCCCATTGATGCTGTGTTTTTTGTTTTTGAGAGGGCAGCTTTCACCTATGCATCTGTGATGTCAGGGAGGCTACATTCTGTTGGGATGAACATTTGCTCTTTTGGGGGGAAAGGGGGGGAGAAGTTTGCACTGAACTTGTCTGCCAGGATGTTGGCAATTTCTATGGGTTCAGTGTATTTTTTTGTCATTTTGCACTAACTCAGAGCATATCTGGGAGTTGCCACCCAGATTCCTGACATAACTAAAGAAAGCCTTGTGATTATCTTTAGCACCTTGTGCAATTTTTCTTTTGAAGTTGGCCTTGGATGATTTTATGAGGCATCGTAGTTGCTTGCTAGTACTGATCAGAGATCCCTTCCCTTTTTGGGATTTTGCTCTATCATGTAGTAGCTTCCTCCTTCTGTTGTATAGCTTATTTTTGACCGGAGTCCACCAGACAGGTCTCCTGCCTTTGGAGGAGTGAGTCTTGGTTTTATTTGGGATAGCACAATCCATGCATTCCTGTAGGTGTCCATAGAATGTGTTTGTGAAGGATTCTGTGGTTTGGGCAGTATTTTCCACTGGCCCGGGGGCTTTAAAAGATTCCATCTCGGTTTTGAGAAGTGTGAAGTTTGCTTTTGAGAAATTTTTCACTGTGGTTTCCTTGGCTAGGGGTGGGCACAGGATATGGATGTCCAGTAAGATTAATTTATGGTCTGATCTTACCAATGAAGGGTTTACCTCTGGTGTGGAACATAGAGTCCCCATGTTGGTGATGACCAGGTCCAATATGTTGTCCCCTCTTATGGGAGTGGTGACCAGTTGTTCCATAACATTTGAGTTTATAAATTCTAGGAACCGTTGGGCTAGGGTGCTGGGGCTTGAGTAGTTTTCCCAGTCAATGTTTGGGTAGTTGAAGTCACCCAATATTATGGTGTTTGGAGAGACTTTCATATTCTCCAGTGTTCTCAGGAATGGTGAGTGGGGTTCTTGAGTTTGGGAGGGTGGTCTGTAGCAGGCTAAAAACTGAAAGGCAGTTTTGCCCACTGTTAGTTGCACATGGATGGTCTCCGATGCTTCGTGCAGCACCACTAACCTGAGGTGTGGGTATCTTTGATGAATATGGATACACCCCCTCCTTTTGTGATTCAGTCCGAGTTTTGGGGCCAAAAAGCATGGTATGAGGTATAACCTGGTAGTGCTGCGGTGCTCTCGGGAGCCTTGAACCAGGTTTCTGTTACTGCACAGATATCGATATTCTCCATAGTGAGGAGAGCCTCGAGTGCATGCATCTTGAGGTTTAGACTTCTGGCGTTGAGCAGCATTACCCTTAGTTTTTTTTTCCTTGTGTTGTCTATGGAGGTGGGTTTGCCTTTTGATCTTTGCCTAAAAAGGCACTATGGGGGTGGCAAGAGCATGGCGGGCTATGCCAGTATTTTGACAGTAAAGACTGAAGATGTGCTATCTTGGGGATTTCTCTTTCCCTCAAGATACTGCAACCGCCACAGTCCCAGTCAGCAACAAGTTTACTCCTCTTTTGCAGAGGACATGGCATATGACTGCCACCCTTCTACACTGCCAAGCATGGAAAATGCTAAGCAAGACTATTCTAAGCCAGATGAAAAGGATTCCATGCTGGCTTGTACCAAACGTGTTCCTCATTTTCTACCAGACTTATAGGGAAGCCTTCAATCCCATCAGGAGATGTTGGGACAGTTAAACCTAGGAAAACAAAGCAAAAAGAACAGCAGGCAGGATTTATTATTTAGCAGACCCACTGCAGTGGCCTGTTTTTCTGGCTTAACTTGGGATAGACCCCATTCACCCACGAAGCTGATGGTGTTTTTGAAGTACTTAAGTCTGCGTTTTCAAGTGGATATGATTTATGAAACTGAAAGTTTGAGTGAGTTGTTGAAGATTACGAATACTGTTTATCATAATTTTTGATACCTGATTTGGGTAACCTTCTGGCAGCAGTACTGTTGCACCACACACATGCTTTATATCTGCCTACGTATTTTAACATCTTAGAGACAATTCATTTGTGCATTAGTTTATATCTTAATGTTACTTGCTTGCTTAATTACGCATAGAAGAATTTGTTATGATATTATTAAGTGTTAACAGTAAATGTCAGAGGACTGAGTACCAAGCTTTAGATGAATATACTAAAACAATGGATTAAAAAGGGTCAATATGATATTGTAACTCTGCAGATGGTCAAAATATTTAAGAAACATCATAAGTGTCTAAGTGGATTAACAAATTGTCCAAGAGTTATGAGCCTACCACACTATTCGAAATGAGGGATGTTCCTTCTTGTAAAACCTAATCTAGCATGAGAAGCCCTTGAGCAAGAAGCTGATCATAAGGTTGATGGATAGCTAAATTAATAACTCCAGAAGGCTCATTAATGATTTTCAATGTGTATGTAGTTTGTATGGGCCAAGTACTTAAACACCAAATTTTCATGCTACCTTTTTAGCTTCCATAGAGGCATTTAACCCGAACAAAATCCGATTTTATTGACTGGTGATTTCAATGTTGTAAAAATATGTAGTTACTGGTAAACAACAATTTATTCAAAACCAATTAAGCGCTTTCATCTCAAACAACAACGAGACTTCATCAGATGATGCCCATTATCCTCACCTCTTTTCCTTCTAGCCATAGAACACTTAGCCATCTTGATTAAATACAATGCCTTCCTAAAGGACTGAGATCTGATGGGTTTGAGGTCATCTATTCTTTTATTTACCAACATCTGCTTTTTACTAACAGAGAACCCTAAATTTCATATTCCCCAGTTTGCGGAGTTAACTATCAGAGTTCCATGGAATCTTGGCTTTAAAAGTTAACAAAGATAAAAACATGCTCTTCACAGCCTGTTGGGCAGCAGTAGACCTATGTCAGAGCAATTGGTTAACCTCCACCAGGTGGTGTCAATTGTCTCCTAAATATCTGGACATCAAATTGGCAAATGACTGTTTGGAGATGAGCAACCTAAACTTAAAACCTTTATTGAATGATTTCTTCTTATTGGTTCATATATAGAGGAAACTCCATCTTTCCAAAGAATATAGTATTACAAGTTATTTTATATATTAAGGCACCTCTTTATACCCCCCCATCTAAGTTGCTTATTAAGATTATATAACTCCTAGTTTAGTTTGCATGGGAAGGCAATAGGGATAGTATTTCCCATATGGTGTTATTTTTTCTCAAGGACGCTTAGCATTGTAGGGTTACCCAATGTTTGCTAGATGGCTGAAGCACAGACACTGACACAGTACTTGAAATCAATGAGTCCCCATCCTCCCTTATGATCAGTTTTGGAAGCAGAATTGCTCCATAGCACAAAACAAACAGCATTTGTTGTTTTGCCATCACTCAGCTTTACCAGATTCATTGAAAAGATGGCTTTCATTGATTACAGCACATAAAGCTCTCAGAAAACTATATAAATGATATCCCTCTATATACTTTTGGCATACTAATGCTACTATTTGGGGGAACCCCTTTTATAAAAGTGGAAAAGTAAAGTGATTTTATAGCATGCATGGGAGGAAATAGAACATTGTATAGATCGGGTTAATGGATCCTTGTGTTTTCTATCTTTTGACACCTTAAGGGAACATTTTTCCCTCCAAGTCAGGGATTTTTGGACGTATCTTCAACTACATTACACATTCTTTCATTCTCCTTACAATGACTGTCTCAAACAGCAATACTGTATACTAAACAAAGCAGTAAACATTTTGCCAGGGCAGCTGAATAAATTTAAACCAAGTGAAATCCTCTCAAATTTATACTCTTCTATTGAAGCCAAATTGGGTTAATATCAGGCAAAGGTTACAGGACTACTGCCATAGATTTGGAGGTGAAGAATTGATTCTTGAATCTGAAAGGAATTTGGGCTCTTGAGAGCCTACAGAAAAGCCCCCCAGGATTCATCTCAGAATGATATTCAGAGGCTATCAGATTCCAGCTCATTTAGCAAAGAAGGGCTATTGTAAGTCAGACTTTTGCACATTTTTTATACGTAGATTAATGCTGACAAAACTCACAAATTCTGGGATTGTGTAGCAGCTCAGACTCTGGGTATATATTCTTGATATAACCTTATGTATCATCAGCTCTTCCTTACATGTCTTAACTTCCTTATGGATATTAATGGAGTACCCTTCTGCTTTGGTCCGATACCACTCCCACATCTTATGGCTTTTACAGATCTCACTGGTAATAAGATTATACATTGCATCTAAGTGCAAATCCCCAGATCAAATACCAGTAAAAGGCTGGGAGCACTTTATCAAAAGGTTTATTAAATGTATTGCCTCTAATATCACTCATTGCCCCATACAAAAACACTTTTGCTTGTTCCTTATTTATTTCATAAAATATTTATGTTTAATGATCACTGTTTTGTGAGTCAGTCGCAAAACTGCTGAAGTTTCATTAGGATGACAGTCCCGATATATAATTGTTCAGTTCTTAGAGACTAATTCACTTCATGAGCAGTACAAAGGGCTGCAGTGATAAAAGCAGTGAAGATGCAACTCATTTCTTCCCATAGCGCTCAGTCTTTGATATCAGATTGTGGAGTACTACCCCACAATGAAGAAATAAAGTAAATGTGTAACTCCATTCTCCGATTACTTGCTTTGCGCTTTGTATGGCTGCAAGATCAATGAAGTCTATCCTAGTATAAACTGCAGTAGCAAAAGGCTAGAAACATACTGGGACCAGTCTAAATTACCACTAAAACTTTGGAGGCACTCATATCTGTGTTTCTGAGGTAACCACAGGCACTGTTAGAACAAATGCCAGTTTAGCATAATTGACATCCTAGCATCATGTGTGCTGTGTAGAACTGGTTGCAGTAGAATTATTACTTTCTAATAATATGTGTGCCCCATGGTTGGGGTCCTGGATGATTACCCAGTTTGCCTTCTCAGTGCTGACCCTGTGTTCTCCAAAGGAAATCAGTATCAGATCCTTTGTTAGTCTTACTAAGGATGTGAAGTCACTGGCAAGAAATGAGAGAGAATTGTTCAAAATGAGCATGTCTCATAATGGCTGTGTTGTATACAGAAACTTTGTTTGTGATACCTCTAGCAAACAGGTAGGCAATGACGTGTCAACAAAGAGGCGCATAAAGAAGAATTTCCAACAGGAGGTTGTTCATCTGAGCCCAGAATATCCTAATAGACTGATTACTTGTCACCGGAAGCAGTTTTGAAAACATTAGGATTTGAGCTGCAAACTATAGGATTTTGCAGGTATTATAAGATTCGAACTTTATTAGAAATCCAATAAGATGTTCACACAGTTAAAAATACTGGATGCATTTACTGATCATGTTGGTATTGAACTAATGTAGTGTATCACCATTGCATTTGATCAAAAAATAGCAGTAATGCAGGTTTATTGGTAGACAGGGTTAATGTCCTGATTGCAACATGGATACTCTGGGATCATGTAGTGACCCCTTGCTGGAGGAGCCAGCTAAGGAAAGTGGACATAAACAACTGATGATGGCTCATCCATCCAGAGGGAGAGAAGCAGCACATTCATCTGCAGTACTGACACCCATCAGAGGCAGATTGTACAGATAATAAAGCAAAAGACCAGGATGTGCACATTTGTTGAACAGTGTGTACTGTAGCCTGGGCATGCACACAAGTGAACATGCATGCTGCCCATCTTTGCAAGGTACTGGGAATAAGGGCATACGAGTTTCTGGCCACTGTCTAAATGATAGCCTCACATAATGTCTTATATCCACAGCAATAAAGAGACTAACAGGACAAGCTGACAGTCTGCAGTGGGAAAAATGAGAAAACAGAAAAAAATGAATAACAGAATTGCTTTGTTCTTACAAGCAACAGAAAGTAAATGGAAATAAAGCCTGTGGGTGTTATGTGTATGTAAAGTTTAACAGTGATGACACATTCACCCTCTATCATAGTCCCTTAATGTACATCATGTGTATTGGTATCCTGTAGATATTGCACAGTCAAAAAATAAATGCTGAAGAAGTTGGCCAAGTGCAGTATGTATCAATATCACTATTTGGCCATCTCGAATCCCGAACGTTACATACTGTTTGTTAAGAAGCAACAGAGAATGAATAAAAGAGGAATACTGTTATCAATAAAACAACATTATCCTATTGTTGTAAACCCAGTGAGGACTCAGACTGGCCTTTGAAATGGTCTTGAATATAGTCCCAAAAGGGGCCACCTTTTATATCCACAGACTGGAGCTGCACCATTCCACAGTATAGAAAAGCTTCTTCACAGGTGTGACAGAAGCCAAAACAGCAAAATAAATCAAAAACATATACAGACACTCACAGAATCACCATGCATGCATGTTTACAAGCTGCAACACACACACACACACACACACACACACACACACACACACACACACACACACACACACACACCAATGCACTCTTTCACTCTTTCTAAAAATAGGAAGCATTTAAAGATTGCTGATGATTTACAATCTGAAATTTGAATTAAGGTAAAAGCAGTGAGCAAGCTATATGGGTTAAGTCCTTCTTTGTTAAGTTTTCTTAGCTACCTACATATAGGGCATAATGCCACACTCCTGTTTTTCCTTCAAGTCTCCCATAAGATATGTATACATCTTTTCTCCAATATGGTGTCAGTTTATGACATATAAAACATTTTTTTCCCACAGACAAAGAAAAGATTGTGTGAAACAAACTTGCAGCAAAGATGTAGATGAATTAAAACACGTATGAGAGAGGTAATGTGAACCATACCTTACCACTGCAAAGGTGAAGTCAGAAACACTAGCCCAAATTCAAAAGGTTACCATTTCCAACTCAGAAACAGCCCCTCTATGGTACTGTAACAAGAAGACATGCAGCACCATGACATAGGGGTTTAGAATAATGGCTAAGTTATTTACCTCACAGATGCAAGGTACAGGGTTTGGTTCTCATCTTTGGGGAACATTGACTAGGTTTAAAATGGCTCAGAAGGGCAGCTAGCCTAGTACATAGCTATGAAACTATGAAACCATGGTGGGCTGTCTCTCTAATCTGCCACAAATGTTAATGAGACATTCTGGGGAAAAAGGCAAATGCTAATTAGCCATGTTCTATCCCCCAGCAATGTCTGCAGTAAAGTATTTATGCGGCCAAGTGATTTAGACAATTGCTAGACTGTGTAAGTAACATCAGACATCTTTGTTAATGAAAATGGACTAAAGTTAATTTCAGTCGATAGCGTTAGAGGTAAGTGCCAGGGAGTTGAGCAGGCAGGTAGTGTTGTGATGTGTGCGCATATGTGTATATGTGTGGCTGCATGTATATGTTGCATATGTAGAGGAATGAGTGGTGTAAGGTCAGTCTGTGTGTGAGTGTGTGTATGAATGAATGTGTAAGGGAGGTATCATACCTCCACACTCCCCTAGACTAACAAGCAAATCTTGAAACACTGGGGAAACACTAGACACCAGAGATAATTATTTTATTGTATGCCCTAAAGGCACTTAAACATTACAGAAAAAAGTTTTGCCACACAAAATATATGGGGCAGAGAGAACACTAAACACCAGAGATAATCTGCATAGTATGCCCTAAAAGTACTTTCGATTGAAAAACATATACCTTCACAACTCACACAGAGAATATTAGTCCTCTGCACCACCGCTAGACACCAGTGATGCTTTAGCTATATTAATTAATTAATTAAACTCTTTCGTATAAAAAATTGTAAAGTAAAAAGGGGACAAAGCATCAAACCTTGCAACCTTGACACAGAAAGCTGCATTAGCCTAGTTCACTAACCGATCAGCTACCATAGTAGTTTTATTTTGTATAATAATAAGCATGAAACTCTAGTCTTTGGCATTATTAAATGATTACAATGGTTTGTGAGTTATGAGGGACAGGGCATCTATAAGAGGCAACAGTAGGGGCATCCTGTAGAGTCAAAGATAAGTGACAGGTATGGGGATATGTTCTTTTGGGGCAGGCATTGATTCAAAGCAGGAAGGAACATTAGATGACACCAGCAAGAATATTTTATCTAGTGCTAGGACTCACAAAAAAGTTAACAGAGCAACAGGTCTACCATTGTGATACACTTTACAAGCAGTAAGAAGTAAGAAATTCTAATGTCTGGCATTACTGGCCGACTGCAAGGATCCATGATTTGCAAAGGTAGGGAGAAAATTAAGAAAAGACATCAAGGATGATTCATCCACTCAGGGGCAGGTAACAGGTATGTCAGAGTGTGTGTGTGTGTGTGTGTGTGTGCGTGTGTATCCCTGAACTGCAATTTCCTGCATCATGTAAACAGTCCCTTTTGGCTGTAGCTGTCATTGCCAGCAGTGGGGTTCTTTCTCCTTATTTAGCTGACCCTGCATTCACATATCATACAAAATATTGTCAGTCTTGTTCATAGCCGTATTTAGCTCACTGCAAGACACTTTACAATATATTATATTAGCTAGCATATCCTCCATTTTCCTCACATATTCTGCTTTATCCATTATGACAAGTTCCCCATACTTATCAGGTTTCATAACCATGATGGTGGGATCAGAACTTATATCCCTTAACGTTTCAACTTCAGCTTTAGACAAATTATAGTATTTCTTTTTATTAGATGCACTCAATAAATTTGTAAAGTCTATTTCACACATTTTTTTAAACATCTAAATGTGACAGTTAAGAGGAGGATTAAACACACTTGGTCACTTCAAGCTGTTAAATACACTACCCTCATTAATTTAGAAAAACATATAATAAAATTCAATCTGCATGTATATAATTTTAAATCAATTAACAGTTCTACCACATCTTATCATCTTACTATTACACGTGTTAAGCTTTTTGATAAAACATTAGCGTGAGAGACTGTTAGTTCTTTGGTAGAAAAATTATACAATTTAAAATCACAAAAAAAATTCTCAGCAAGCTTAAAAGTCAGGTTCCAAAAGAGTCTTTGTCATAACCAAGTCATTTACCCTTTGTAATTATTCCACTTTGGGTACTTTCTCTTCAGTTTTGCCCCCTGTTGCACAAATTGTGCCTTGCTATAATCAAGGTAGTTAGTGGAGTGGAAAGAAAGGTAGTGGTTGGATGGGGTGGGTGATATTAGAGTGGGAGCTGCAAGGGCATAGCCAGCATGTTTTTAGGTGTGCTTTTAGTAAAGTTTTGAAGTGGGTGCATGATGGTATGGAGGTAATTGTGGGTGGAAGGGAGTTCCATAATTTGGCTATGGTGCAAGAGAATAGTGCTTCACCAACAGAGTTATTGGCTTTAGTGATCTGCAAGTGATTTTTGTTGCTGGATCTTAGTGGTCTGGTGGTGCGATAGGGTTGGAGTAGATTCTGGAGGGATGGGACATTTAGTGGATGGTTTACTAGTTTGTGGGCGAGTGAGAGTTGATACCACTGAAGGAGGTGAGGGAGTTCAAGCCAGCCCAGTTCAGCAAGTGAGAGACAGTGGTGACTACGGTAGAATGCCCTGTGGTGAATTTGGCGATTTTGTTGTTGCAGGTCTCTAGCTTGTTTAGATCGCATTGCCTTAGGTTGGTATATATTGGAGACGCATAAAGTAGAGTGGAGATAAGGTGGGAATTTGCTACTGAAATCTTTGCTGCTTTGGTGAGAAATTGCTTATTTCTGTATAACGCTCCTAGTTTTTTGTGGACTTTTTTTATGGTCATGGATATGTGAATGTCAAATTTTAGTTTATTGTCTATTTCCACTCTTAGCAATTTGGTGTGTTCAGTTGGGTATATACTGGTGTTGTCTTTTGCTGTGATGTTAAAGTGAAAGTTGTTTTGAGTATGTTTGGTGGGTTGGAAGATGAGTAGTTTAGTTTTGTTTGGGTTGAGTATTAATTGGGCATCGGATAACCAAGTTTCAACAGAGGAAAAGGCTTCCTGTGTGACGTTTTGCAGTTTTGGTAGGGACTGGGCTGAGCAGATGATGGCTGAGTCATCTGCGTATTGTATGAGTATGCCATGTTTGGTGTCAAAGGCTAGATTATTGGTGTAAACGGAGAAGAGTAGGGGTCCAAGGATGGATCCTTGGGGAATCCCTATGGAGACAGGTAGTTGGGGGAGATATGTCATTCTGCCATACAAGAGATTGTTGGCGGTCAGACAGGTAACTCTGAAACCAGTTGGTGACTGATTGTGAGAAGGATAGATTATTGAGGACAGAGATAGGTTGTTTATGTGGGATCATGTCAAATGCTTTAGATAGGTCTAGGAAAGTAGCAGAGGAGAGATAGCAATTGTTTTTATGCTGAAGGATAGTGTTAGTAAAGGAGAGTATGCAGCAGAGTATGCATGAGAGTATTTATCAGTGGAGATGAAAGTGTTCTGATAATTAGTTTCAAAATGCTCAAATAGTAAATCATTCTGGATAGACTTGTTTAAGACATCAGTTTCCCCAGACAATTTTTCAATCTGAACATTATTGTGTTTAATTATGACCCGCATTAAATGCATACCAGACTTATCAAATAATTTTAATAAGTCACTATGAAATTTTGTACCAGACCTCACTTCATTTAGGAACTTCAAAATACCAGAGTACTTTTGGCACCACATTGCTCTCAATATTTTTGAGCAAGTAACTGTTCTTCAATTGCGATTTCCTAAAGGCGAACAGTTTTTTGTCAAGTTGTAATAGCTGTTCACACATAGAGCCTCCTGACATGTTTTCTGCTCCAGTTCTAATCTGCTGTGTGCTAAAATCAAATTGGTTAGCGTTCCAAGTATGAAATTCAAATGATGGCTGCATCGAGGGGGTATTAGAAGATGGTGTAGTCTGAGTTAATGGAAGCCCCAAACTCTCCCAGAAGGCTGGCACAGCTCTTTTATTATTTTGTTGAGACCAACTGCTGGTAGCATTGATTTAAAAAATATTGGCCTACTTGTTGGAGCAATAGGGTAAGATCACCCGTTACTTTCCAGCATTCATCTTCACTGAATGCATTGCTGTAAAGAAGAATGTAGAAGATATAAGTAGTGGGAAGTGTAATTTTAGTTGCGTTGGTGAGAAAGTTTTTGGCTCTGTAAAGTTTTTTATTGGTTTTTCTTATGCAACTTTGTATATGCGGGTCAAATGTAAGATTACCATCCACTATCACGCCTAATAGTTTGCTATGAGAAGTGACTTCAGTGTTTGTATTACCAAGAGAGATGACTTTAAATTTTGTTTTTTCATGAGAGAGGGATTTGGGGAAAAAAGTAGTTTTGTCTTTTTTGGCTTGAGCATGAGTTGTGAGTTATGAAGCTATGTTTCAGTGGCTGTTAAACCTTCCTGAGTAATTTTTTGGAGGTGTACCATGTTGTCAGGTGTGCAAATGAGAGTGGAATCATCTGCATATTGTATTAGGGTGGCCGTTATGTGGAAGTATAGAGTGTGTTGGTGAAAATGTTAAAGAGGAGGGACCAAGGATAGAGTCTTGTGGTACGCGAGTGGTGACTGGGACGTAAGGAGAGTGGGTGGAATGCCATTTTACTGACTGATACCTATTGGACAGATAGCTTTTGAGTTTAAGTTTGTTTAAGCATAGTTTTATACAGGACGTGGGCTCAGGCTGGAGGGTGAAAGTGGATGTGGTGATATGTGGCTGATGGGCAGGGTTGGGATTAGATGTTGAGGAATCCTTGGCTAGAGATGCTATACTAAATATAAAATAAGAGTTGAAATGTATTGCAGTTTGGAGTGGTGAACTATCAGGAGAGGGGTTTGGGTTGGACTTCTGACTGGAATGTAAGATTTCTTTAATGGATGTCCAAACTTTTTTTAGGGTTGTGTTTAGTATTATTATGAAAGTTATTATAGTATAGTTTTTTTGTCTTCATTTATTTGCTTTTTAGTATGATTGTGAAGCATCCTGATGTTTTCAAGATATTGAGGTATTTTATATTTTTGTCCTTCTTTCCTTGCTTTTTCTCTGTCCTGTATTAGCATTGTAGTCTTTTTGGACAGCCAAATTGCATCATTTGTTTTCAGTCTCTTCCTCCTTGAAGGTGCAAGACTATTTAGAATATTTAGAAAACTTGTACTGAATTCAATTGCAGTATCATCTAAGGGGAGGATTTTTAGGAAGATCCAGTTAATGTCCCATCGTATAGATTGGAAGATGATCAGTGAGAGAGTCTGACATTGTATTTGTGGTGGAGTATTTGCTAGGGTTTGATACTAGGATCCAGCCTAATACAGAAGTTGATGTCTTGCTGTAATGTGTGGGGCTATTAATTAGTTTTGTGAAAGCACAGAAGTTCATGCTAGATGTAGGGAAATTAAACAGTTTATGTCCAACTAACTGACATTCACGTCACCTAGTAATATTTTTTCTTGTGGAAATGTTATGGATATCCAGTGTAGGATATCTTCCAGTATAACTGTATTGCCACTAGGAGGGATATAAAGGAGTGTAATACATATTTGTTTATAATTGTATGATTTGAAGAAATCAGTAAGAAGTCCTGCTGAACTGAATTTTGGTGTTGGTTTGCTGTAAGGGAAAATGTGGTAGGTATTGGGAAATATTAAAGCAATACCACTACCTTTCCTGTTTACATGGTCATTACAGATGATATTATAGATTGGAAGTATAAATTCAGAGTTGTTTATGCTGGATTTAAGCCAAGTTTCAATTACAGTGAGAATATCAGGCTGATGTCGGGTAATCCAGGCATGCAGTTCAGCAGTTTTATTTCTTATACTTCTAAAATTTTTCATGCCAAGTAACCTGCTTTCTGTGTTGTAAGAATGTGATAAAAATAAAGTTAATAACTATATTTACTCTGATATGAATTCCTGGATTTCTTTTTCAGTGCAAAATAGAATCTATTTAAAATGCCATTATGGATTTTCTTGAAAAATTCAATAATAATCCCTGAATAACAAATACTTTTAATTAAAGCATTGTGCTCTATTTTACTAAATGTTCATGTGACTTTAATTTTAATTCATCAGAGATACAAATGAAAATCTGCTTTTGATTCACACAGGATTATTCCATTAGTTCAACACTACAGATTTTGTTACTTTGTTACTATAATCTTAGCTGCTCCATTTTATGTCATCTGTGAGTTAAGGTAATTACTGACATTATATCTTCTTTGTGTTTCATTTATTGCAGCTTCCTGCAGATTTTCAGGAAAGAGTGAATGACCATTTGGAAAAGCATGGCTGTGGCTTTAATTTACCTCTGTGCCGTGCATCATTCTCAGACAGTGTACCCACCTGCATAATTGCTAAAGTTCTGGAGAAACCTGAGCCAACTAGTGTACCATCTTCTCATTTGTCCAGTCCACTTACAAGAGATGTCAGTTTTGTATATAATAATGTTGGTAGCACTGAAAAACTGGGCCGACGATCACCGCATAAATCAGATGTGTACTGCAGTGATACTGCACTCTACTGCCCTGAAGAGAGAAGGAAGGAACGGAGGCAAAGTTTTGATATGCAGTTTCGTGATGTTGCATTTCTAAGAGCACAGAATTCCACAGACAGCGCTACAGAAGAGGAGGGATTCCAAGCTGGTTTTCCACATGAAGTCTTCCATGATTACGTGGCTTCCTTACAAGCTTCCAGCTCCTATTCGAGCTTCAGTGCAGCATCAGAAGAAAAAGTGAATGCACAGGGTACCTGTCTATCCCCCACTCGTCCTTCCTCCTTATATATGAGTGGGAGAGATAACATTTATGAAAGGCAGCCTAGCATTGTTTCATTTGAACATAAGGGTAGTCCAAATTTTGCTCAGCCAAGAACTTTGCAACATGTTATCCACAGTCCACAGAATGGTACACCTTCCCATTACATAAGAACTGTGGCAGCATCTGTAAGTGAACCATACCATTTTTCTAGAATGAATACTCAACAAGTATTGGGATCTCCAAAACTTCATATTTCAGAAGATGATTTAGCTAGTCACTGGAGGCAGCTTAGTGTAGAAGACAGCAGTCCCTGCACTTTTAGGAATACAGGAAGAATTTCGCCACGCAGTTTTGTGGAGCAACACTTGGGACCTAGTCTAGTCAAGAAAATGGACAGTAGGTCAAGTCCAATCTATGGCAATTACAAACCAGATCACTTTTCTGAAGAAGACGAAGAAGAAGAAACTCGTCAGCGGAGGATTTTGGAATCCTGCTTTGTAACAAGGGCCAGTTTTGAAAGTGATCATAACTCAAATTCTAAGCAAGATAAAATGTCCCCTTACAGAACACAGGAAGCAAAAGAACAGAAAAGTGAAAGGATGTCAGCCCAGATGTACGTTACAAGTAAAGAAAAGAGCACAGGTTTAAAAAAGGAATATGTTGATGTTAGCCCAAACAGTTCTGCAGAATCACTGACTCAAGGTTCAGTAGTAGCATCTGACTTTCAACAATTCTCACTGGAACATGATGTCCGTGCTTCTTTTAATGCCAAATTACAAAATTTTCAGAGACCTGGAACTGGTCTCTGTAGAAAAGATAGCCTGACACGGGCTCAGTTTTATGGTACACTTCTAAATTAAACATTCTGCATTTACTGTGCTGTTGAATATTTTGAAATGGAGAGTTCATTGCCAATGGACAACCAGTTTTGTACGTATTATCAGAATCTCTGCACACATATATTTATACGTTAGGTCAGTTGAAAATATATGCAAGAGACTGTTACAGTGTAGACTTTTGTTGTTATATTTTCCTTATTCTGACGTACATCCTTTACATTCATATGTGTTTTTTTTCAAAACTTTTTCTCTCCATATTTGGTACAAAAAATTATATTCTTATCAGTAACCATTTTGGCAGTAATGCTTTTCAAGGTGCCAAGGTCAAGGAAAAATTGACAAGATATAATTTTAAACTGCATGCAACTATGTAACTAAGAATGATACAGAGACAAGAAGGTGTGGATTAACCCAATATTCCTTTTCTAGCAGTGTATATTAAATTAGGCATCTTTTATGTTACTGTTGTTTCTTTAGCCCAGCTGTTTTGTTGTAGGTCTGCTTTCATAACATGGCTCCATCAAATACTACCTCAGAAGTATTTGTTGTCCTTTTTGGAGTATTTTCAGAAGACTTGCATTTCAAGGTCATACAGATGCATGCACTGGCATATTTAATGTTGTGTATTGCAATGCTGAATAAAAACAAAATAAAACACAACCATACTATGACGTTATGCTACATAATTCTACAACTAATTTTAGAATCGTTATTTTAGGATTCAACTTCAATACTCATAAGTTTTTCACTTTTAAGTTTAAAAGAAATGGTTGTATCCCTATCATTACGTAGAAACAACTTGTGCTAATTTAAAATATTAACTAATAATTTTATGAACAATCCTCTGCCATTCCACCCACCTTACAAAAAGAGTATATACAAGTTTATTAGTTCCTAATTCAAATGTTATTTATAATTTATTTTAGAACGGCATATCTAGTTTCATGAAAGCATAAGCTTCCATGTAATTTTGAAATAACACTCCATTTGATTGGCATGAGTACTCTCCCCAAATTAGAATTGGACAGATTCAGCATGCAGTGCTTATAACTTAATGGGTCATTCGCAGAAGAAGTTTTATACTATAGCAATAACCCATGGCTGGGTGTGGGTAATGTTAGATTTACCCATGGTTGTCATGATTTGCTCATGAGACCAAAGCCATGTGACCAAACAAAGCCAACCGTGGGTAAATCCAACATTACCCACACCCAGCCATGGGTTATTGCTATTATACAATGACATTATTTAAGAAAAAAAATACTCACTTTTCTTAAATAATGTCTTTGTATAATGACTCCATGGTGTTCTGCTTTCTTTCTGTATCCTGCTGCTTTCTTGATGTACTGCACATATGTATGGGACTTACGATCCCACTCTTAAGCAGTACATCAGTGTTTTGGAAAGGGAGCAATAGAGAAAGGAAGATCTCTATTGCTTTTTTTTTTTTTTTTTTTTTTTTTTTTAATAAAGTTTGAAATCCAAGCAGTTCAGAAATACAAGAGAGCAGGGCATAAATACAAGGAAAGTACATTTCTTTAGTTTTGCATAACATACCTGATTTTCATTGTATTTCTGCCCCATTTCTCTCATATCTCCAAACTGTCTGGGTTCAGACTTCATACTTATATATTAATAGAACAAAGTCCAGGTGACCAGACTTTTTTCTATTAGTACATGCTCAGTTTTACAATGGGTACATTGGTTGGGCAGAATTATCAATGTGCATGTCTTTGAATGTTAATGACCGGTCATTGTATAATACATGTTAAATAAGTTTCTGGCAGTCACAAGATAGCCATGATGTGAGGCCTATAGCAACACAAATTATAAACTAAATGATAAAAAAATCACTTTCTTTACATCTGCAGATTGTAGGGAATGCAATGATTTTGTAAACTGTAGTGTGGTACAAATTAGGAAAGCTCAGCTATTGTGTGAAGACAAGACAGTAGAAAGTCTTAGCAATTGTGATCCTCAGAAAAGAACCCTTCAATGAAATTATCTGCTTTGCTATGAAAGACACTTGTGTTCAGATAACATTTTCTCTGCTCATGTACACTGATGTGACCAAAAGGATCAGTGGGAAATGTGATTCAGAGACATGATTAGCCAAAATGAGAAAAGATCTCTGTGACATCCCCACTCTGAGCCAGCATGAATCCTTACCACTGACACTGGAGAGGGACACCCACTTGGAACACAAATGGACACACTCAGCATCTTCAGATGCAGACCTCTCTGCATCAAGCACAATTTCCCTTAAGAGCACACAGGGAACACACCCAGCCCAGGGTCTGGGTCCCTCTTTCTGTCTCTCCCCAGGTCCCCAGCAAGGTTTGCCACTGGCACAGCTGCAGAGCCAAGCCCTCATCTAAGTGTCCAAGCCAAGTCCTCCAACAGCCCCTCTGTGACACCAGTGCCCTGTGTCCCTCCATCAAGTACTTCACACACACATACACACACACACACACACACACACACACACACACACACACACACACACACACACACACACACACACACACACACACACACACACACACACACACACACACACACACACACACACACACCTGGGAAAGGCAGGCACAGATTACCCACTCTACCACCTTTGCTCAGACTTTATGGTAGATTCACTGCCACCAGTCAGTTACTATAAGGCTCTTAAAAGGGTATCCAATTATACTTTGTGAAATTAATATTAATACAAATGGTAATGTTGACCAAACAGCCAGGCTTTCTGGAGTGGCACTAGTTATCACCAAATAAATGTATGCAAATACTCTCAAAGCTTAAATATATTCTAAAAGGACCAGCCACAATGAAAAGTTTAACTATATTTAATAATAAATAATAAAAAAAATGAAAATACTAAATATCTATTTACAGTAAACACCAGTGTTTCAACCACAGGAAATATTAAAAATAACACAGCTGGAAAAATTCACACAGTTACAGAAAAATAGTACTTAACTAATCTCACTATATTTTCCTGACTAATCTAAAGAATACTATTCCCTGGTCTACCTACTAGAGTAAGGCAAGATGAAGCTGGTGAGGGATCCTTCTATGTCAAGTTCCAAGAAATAGACTGCCCAGTCTGACTAAGAAACTTCTCAGTATAACATCTAAACTTATTTCTAGGCAAGTGTACAGAATAACATCACATCTAGCATCTGATTGTGTTTGCCACGCTATCATAAACACTAGAAGCTGCCAGGATTTTAGCACCTATGTGTTACCATACAGACAGATAGAGCTTTGCTCAGGTTTGCTATAGCTCGGGAAGTCATAAAACAATTTCAAACCTTTACACTTCCACAGTAGCAATTATCTGCCTGCTGCAGACAATAAAGAAGGCTTCCTAATACTTGGTTTCAGAGATATAGTGTCTCTGGCTGCAACCAGAACTGTAAGGTACAATCTTTATGGCCTAATTTAATTTCAACTATTTTTCAAAGTTAGCTGTGACTGAGATTAACCTTTACTCTTCCAGTATCCTCTGTTAAAACATACACATTTAATTTGGTTACAATACAGTCAGGACCCACTGTTAGTACATTTTTTAACATAAGCAATTTTACAAACACATTTTCAACAGAAGCATCTGCACAAATCAGTTTGATATATAAATGGCATATAATTCTTTACAAAATTCCAGCTAGTTGTGCTGGCATGTTACACATCCACTACCCTATTTCTCCTGGCATGGCCGGCAATACCTCAGATCATTACAACCTCATTGGCTGATAATTTCCATGTGTCTGAATCATGTGGTGGTAATGTGAGTGCACATTAGCATATTGCTAAGGTAACCACCACTGGTGGCCCATGAATTACATTAGAACAGGCATGCCCTCTCTTCACTGTCACACAAACACATGCCTACCTATACCTTTCAATTTTTTCCTGATTTTACAGAGTATCCCTCATTTTGCAGCTTATATTTGCTTTTCCTCTCATAAATCACAGATTATAACAACTAGTCAGTCAGTTATGGCAGACATTAGTGTTTCATACTTCTTTATTTCTTATTCTTTAGAAGATGCTTTGGGTGCAAAGCTTGTTGTTCTAGTAACTTTTTAAATGACTTAGAGTTATATTTAAGAAATGCCCCTATTGTCTAGACCCGCCCCCCCCCCCCCAGATTGCAAGTTTTGTTTTTTAATCTTAGGGAAATTGAGAGGTATGGCAGCCACACATTTACACACACACACACACACATATCTGCACTAATGAACATACTCACCCATTCACCCATACACACACACACACACACACACACACACACACACACACACACACACACACACACAAACGCCTACTCTAAGGATCCACTAACCTCACTACTGTGACCATCCAGGCAGACACACACTGTCAGACACACAATCATGTACACACATGCTGCCACTAATATATACACACTTACTCCCCCTATCACTTCCTTTCCTCAAAGACTTACTTATTATTATATTTTATGCAGCCTCCGCTGACTACAATGGGGGAATGCAGAATTTCTTCCATGTTTATTAACACTGCCAACCATGCTAATAAGCAGAGAGATTATTGCATAACTAGCCTAACTGTAGTCATTTCCAGGGAACTGCAAATAGCTTATTAGCACAGGCCACTCCCGCATAATGCTTCATTAGCATTTAGCACAGCCACAGAGACAGCTGACTACTCCAATTGTAGCAAATATGTGAAATCATTATTGCGGGCCTGTTTCTAAATTATAATCAGCTACTGCTAGTGGTTTTCTGCCAGTGTTACTGCTTAACACTGTTGAACCTCAACCACAGTTGAAATATTTTTAACTGGGAGGGCTAAGGCTTTTCTGCAGTTATTTGGTGTAAAGGACTTCCTATATAAAGTATTTTACATTGCTTTGGAAAGACCTTGAACAACATGTTACAGTCTTGCGATGTGCATTTTTCAGAAGCATTTGAATAATTATGCTCATTTAAATCTCATACAATCTTTCCTAAGTTTTATGACAAAAAAGGAAAAAAAATGATGCAAGATTTATCAAAACTGCATCATATAGGTATACAAAAACAGCAGTCAGCATGTTGTTGAACTTTTCAAAAAAGCATTCCTGTCTGCCACATACTAAAAAACCTATATACATAGCTCAAGTGCAAATGGCATTACAGGCAATCTTTTGAAGAAGACATCTAATCGAGAACCTAACATTTGCCTCTCTCTGAAAATAACTGAGTATGTGAAAGAATAATATTAGCTTTGATCTCAGTTTTGAAGCTAAATTATTTAATTCATTTTTTGATAAATGAACAAAAAATAGTAACCACATTATCATTGTGTATGATTGTCATTATAGCTTCTCTAAATAATTATCTAGGTCTCTAGAGTTTGCATAGCCATTCTGATGTGTTATAAACCACATGTTGATATAAACTCCTTTTCATTCCTTTGCATAGTAACTCTTCCCTGGCTTCCTATCACCCTCTCTCTACCTCAATCTCAGCTTCAAATAGAAAATATAAGCCCTACAGCATCTGCCATTAGAAAACAAGATGGACAGAAACAGGCATAAGACTTAACACATGTAGGTGCCTACATGGAGGTCCAATAAAGTACAACATTTACAGCTGAACTGCCAATAAGCTAAACTGTGTTAAAATAGCTCTACACAGCTAAGGTGCACAATCCAACATTTCTCTCCCAGGTGAATATTTTTTTTACACAATTGGACATTAATGATGTGTGGGGAAAGTACACTTTTAGAAAGTAAGCTTACCTGATTATCCTGATTTTTTTATCAAGTTCTTCCTGCTACATTTGCCCTCACGGCATTCAGGCTCACTCCATTCCCCTACCCTACCCCCATTCCCACCCACCTCCGCTTTCCTTTAATTTATAGCTAACCAATTTGAAAACCACTACATCATCACCACACATCAACCAATCATATCCTTCAACCAAACCACACCCCATACTAAACTCACAACACTTCAACCCAATTAAACATAAAATAATAACATACCCCTTTCTACAACCCCACACATTCAAGACCCAACTAATTAACAGGCTCCTCACTGCCATACTCCCATAACCATAAAGGAACTATCCCACCCCCTCACCTGATAACTGTAAAGCTACTCTGCACATTGCAAGGCCCAGTTCTTACCTCCTCCCAAAACTAAAACCAAAAAGTATATGTAATCACCTCTAAATTAAACAATAGCTCATTCTCCCTGTCATTATCTGCTACCTCAAACCCAAATTTAATTCCTATTTTTGCAATCAGTATGTATCTCCTAGTAATGCTACTCATAACATCTCTCCCCATAGCAACCAGCCTCAACTCCTACCAACATTCCTTCAGCAGGGATCTAAACAGTACGTCTCCCACCAAGACCAACTACCTAACACATCACTCAGAATGCTCACACATCTCATCAACCATCTACAACCATTCCATTGTTGATCTAGCCTTATTTAAAATCTTCCACTACCACTCCAAAAGACACCCCAGCAACTTACAAAGACAAAGCTAATCTTTAGTCCTCTGCACTAACTCTAGGCACCAGAGAGATTTAAATATTAACATTAATCACAAAAAAATAAATAAATTAATTAATTAATTAATAATAGAAGGGGGGACTTTGAAACAAGTATGTGTAGTACAAAGTGCAGCTCTTTAACAAGGCAGAACTTTAGTCCTCTAAGCTAATTGAGTTTTTCCTGAACTGAGTCTAACAGCTCTTGCATCCTGATGCATTTTCTCAACAATAGAAATTAGGAAACTTTAATGCCTGGCATCATTGATTGACCATGACAGTCTGTGACTTCTGAGGAGCAGAACAAGTATATGATGTGAATTCGGAGACATTCTATAAAATCATGAACATTTGTGAAGGATGGAGGTGTCCATGGAGGGGGGGGGCTGCCATATGTATAAATGACTATGCTTAAGACTTATAGACAAAAGTATGAGGCACAATAGAAGACAAACGGGAGATTTTCTGGATTTTACTCTGAGTCACTTCAAAAGTTAATAGAGCAATAGATGTAGAATTAGGATGCACTTTCTAAACAATGACAAGAATGAAACAAATATCTGGCATGTGTGTGTGTGTGTGTGTGTGTGTGTGTGTGTGTGTGTGTGTGTGTGTGTGTGTGTGTGTGTGTGTGTGTGTGTGTGTGCGTGTGTGTGTGTGTGCACGCGTGCATGCATGCATCTGTGTAAGAATGCCTGAAGCAATGTCTGTGCCACTGTGATGCATGGGTCACCAGTGATGATTACCACAGGAAAGTGCTGATTAGCATTATCAATAACCCATGTGATTCAGAGGTATACAGATTTGCTGAGGTTTTTCCTCATTGTAGCTAATGTATCTCTAAATCGCATCTTTCACAGTTGCACTAACAAGCCCTTTGGGCTGACTCTGTATGCTCACAGGCTCTTCACTGCTCATGGATGGGTCTGTATGTAAATCCAGCCTAATAAATCATGATAGCTACCTTCAAAAATATGAATAAAACATTAATATATACTTTGCACTTCCTTGATACTACTGATATTATTGCCCTTTTTAACAACTTTGACAACATATCTGTGTTACTACACTATGTTGCTTATTCAGTGCCATATGCCCCACTTTCTAGAATGCTCCCTCATATGTCAGAAACAAATCCTTTGCTTTCCTGCACTGGTACAGATCTTGGCCTGACCTTTCTAAAATCAAACATGTTACAATCTCTAACCATACCAACTTCAATCTCTCTATATATTTTTTTGTTTTTTATTTTATCTATTTCATAACCAGATAAGTCTGTAAGCCCATTGAGCAAATTGCCCCTTTTCAGGGGTGACCCAGAAGCAGCATCTGGTTACGTGACTCACTCAGAGTCACACAATAGGTAAATGGAGGTGGAAGGAATTAAATCCTGTACCCTAGACTACAGTGAGCTGAGCTGCAGATTAGCAGAGCAGAGCATTCCTGGATAAAGATTCCAACTTTAAAAACCGAGCTTTCTTCCACTACCTTCACCCCAGTCCCGTCCAGCGATGCACTATGTATAGGAACATAGGAACAATACAGATTGAGTAGAGCTGTACATAATAACCCTGGTGTAAACTTTTGCCTGCTCTTCCAATCATCAAAATGAGCTTTAAAGATAGTCAAAGTCACTCTTTAATTGACCTGTAGTTGTAACTTACTCCACAGTCTGGAAAGATGCTGAATTATGAACCTATCTGTCCATCAAGTTTTTATTTGTTGATGTAGATTTAGGTCCCTAATGTAGGTATTTCTAGAGCCACATGTTTTGCAAAGAAAAAGAAGGTCAAATAGGATTGGGTCTTTCATGGCTCAAAAAAGCAAGCCACAGGTTACCCCTGAGCAACAAGTAAACTACTGATTATAAGGAGTGTTGTGCTAATCTATCATGAAAGTTAAAGTCATTAATTATCTTGGTTAAGTATCTCCGGTGCCTTTACAATTGAGCAATAAAGTTGAATCTATACTTTCAAAAGGGGATGTTGTGTTCAGTAATGGATATGATATGGAAAGAGTACATTGGCAGGGTGATTTATTTGGATCTTAACAATGTTCCCTTGGAAATTAACTGAGCCAGACAGAAGGATTTCCTGAATGAAGTGGTAGTCCACATAAGTACCCAGGTATCTTACTAATGTATATGTCTGAAGGTCAGTAGTACTTATAATATATGAGGTTTTAACAGCTTTACTGACAAATACTACTGTGCTGCACTTTGTTTGCTTTCACCTATAGACAGTTTACAGTTCACCAGGCATGTGCATATTCCAGACTTGCTGAACCTGTTTAGTATCAGTGGATGAGCAGAAAACAGTGCCAGTTTGCAGTCATAAGAAAACCTGGTAACCACACTTCTGAGGTATTGGCTTAGACATCTGCAAAATAAATGCCAAACAGGAGAGGCCAATCACTAATCCCTGTGCTGCCCAAGTAGTTACAGTTTTATCTTCAGGTAAGGTACCAGAACCTTTCAAACCCTGGGATCTATCCAATAGCCAGTTTTTAATCCAGAGGATAACAACATTGTCCTAATGATTTAATAATACTGATGTGAGGGACACTGTCAAATGACTTCGCCAAGTCAAGATGAGCAATATGTACTGTGTTACTACTGTCCTCAGCTTTTGTAACTTTTTAAAAAAGCTTACTAGGTTCAGTAAGCAAGATCTGCCTTTCAGAAAACCAAACTGATTGCGGTCTGGATCAGTTACTTAGCCTGTGTCTGCAGAAATGAGTTCTGTTATGATACATTCCATGGCTTTACATATATAGGTGGTAAGCCTATAATTACATAATCTGTAGAGGGGAAATGAATCTATGCACCTGGTGTAAGAATAGAACCCACAGCTTTCTGATCCTCCAGCACACTGTACACTTCAGGTATTTATTTTGTGCAATGAGACACTCTATAATTTAATTTAAAAGCATAGTTATCATAGTTTATGCATATATTTTGAAATGCCTCCCTAGCTAAGGCTAAATCTTTGTTTGGCTAAACCCTATCATTTCAGGAATTTTTTTTTTTTTTTTTTGGAGGGGGCTACATTCTGAAAGTTAGTGTACAATTCTAAAAGTCCTGCAATTTCCTTGCTTACTACTCTTCATGTCTTCCACTTGGCATACCACAGATAAGCCCCCAGATTCAACATCCCATAGGGAAAGGTTTGGTATAACTGTAAAAGTCTTCACCTTATAAACACAAAGCACAGGGTTTGATTCTGACCTCAGGCTATTAACTAGGCTTAAAATGGCCTTACAGGGCAGTAAGCCTAGTATGAACCTATACATTCCCACCATTGCATCATTTAAACTATTACATAAATTCCTGTACACCGACTGACTTTTTCCTCTAACAAGTTTGCCGACTACACTTTTGCTCAAACTATTTTTTCTTTCTCTCTTTTTCTGTCGATAAGTCCTCAAAACAGATCAGCATTCTGTAGGGTCTATATTATATAATACCAAAACCAAAGAAAGCGATGGAATCAATTGCTCACAACAATCCAACCAAAATACGAAAACCAGCTTGAGCAAAGTGGAGTAAAAGGCTCAAATCCTTGTAAAACGTACCACTCTTTATTGCACAAAAAACAGAGAACTCAAAAGCACATGATGTGCTTTTGAGTTCTCTGTTTTTTTGTGCAATAAAGAGTGGTACGTTTTACAAGGATTTGAGCCTTTTACTCCGCTTTGCTCAAGCTATATTATATAATCACATGCGAACAATGTCAAACGCTCTAATGAATGAAAATACAGAAACTCGAAATCCTTATTGTCGGGGGCTGCACCCCCCACACACCCTCCCCCCACTAAATATAGATTCCAACTCCGAGATCGCACTACAATGAGGAAAGGGCAAATATCCCACTCTTCAATGTACTGCAATCTCAATAACGGAACTTCGAGTGCCAGCATTTTCGCCCATTAGAGCATTCGACATTGTCCGTATGCATTATATAATATAGACCCCATTCTGTAAACATTATCCAGCTTTCACCTTCATACAGGTTACACTGCTACCTTTTTTTTTTCTTTGCATCTAAGCTGGCATTTTAATCCATAATTTCTTCCCCAGTTCTTTTCTGTCATAAATATTCAGCCACTATATTATCTAGCTACGTCCCTGAACCCTGTCTGATGAAGTGTAAGTCAGAGAAGATGTTAGGGGCTATTAGTGTGTGAACATGTGTGCATATGTCTGTAATGTCATGAGTGAAGCAAATCAGTGAGAGATTGTGTGTGTGTGTGTGTGTGTGTGTGTGTGTGTGTGTGTGTGTGTGTGTGTGTGTGTGTGTGCGTGTGTGTGTGAGTGTGTGTGTGTGTGTGTGTGTGTGTGCTTGTGTTTGTGTGGGTGTGTTTGTGTGTGTATGCTTGTGTGTGTGTGTCTGTGTCTGCGTGTGTGTTCGTCCACGTGTGTGTGTGTGTGTGTGTGTGTGTGTGTGTGTGTGTGTGTATGTGTGTGTGTGTGTGTGTGTGTGTGTGTGTGTGTGTGTGTGTGTGTGTGCGTGTGTGTGTGCGTGTGTGTGCATCCTGCCTCTGCCATCAATGTCAGCTGGGGCATCTGCGAGCAGTTTGCTGCACCATTTGCCAAGTATCACAGGTGCTTACCATGGTGACATTCAGATAATGACAATCATTTTTGAAATATTCTGTGCCAGTGAGGCTCATGGATTACACACAGAAAGGTTAGTGATAGCATCCAGAGCCTGTGGAGAGACTTGCAAGAAAAGAGATTTGCCAAACAATATTTCTGCCAAAGGTTTTGCTCTTAAGGAACAAACTGTTTATTCTGCACACACTTGTCAATTTCTGTCATATCATTAATAACAATAACATGCTATAACATGCTAAGCATATTTTGATATGCATTTGTAGTTTTGTATTGCACAAGATGGAGATATTGCCAAAAACTTTACTGTCACCATGCTGTGCAGTTTTCTGCAAATATCTAACAAAATAGTCATTTGATGGATATTCCTATGTAACTAACATATCAGTCTCATAACTGGATTGGATTAAGCTGGCTGTCCATAATGGCAGAAGTCTAAAGAATCAATTGCCTGATCTCAAGGCCCTCCTGCATTTGGAAAACACCCATGTCTGCATAACTACTGAATGTTGGTTTAAATATAAAGATATCAGCACTCATCTGTATTAGGGTTTTGCACTTTTCATGCCTTCAGGGCAATTGGAAACTATACTTCCTATGAAGAATGCACCCAAAAATTCTTAGACTTATTAACAATTTCCTTAAAAAACTGGTAAATAAACCTATTAAAGGGCACAACATTCTTGCCCTGATTTTTACAAATATGGCCACCTCCTGAATACTCTTCTGGCATCTCCTTCTCCAATAAAGTCTGTCCATATACTTGTGACCTACTTCTCCAAGCTCTGTAAAGGTCGTATGGAAAAGCCCACTGAATGCAAGTACTACAAAACTTCCAACCTCAACCTACTATGAGATGAAATATTAAAATTCCCTTATGACTGCACGTCCCCTGACTTTAATACAACAGCAACTGCACTAACAAATTTTACACCCATTTAGAAAAATGCATAGAGCTAGCAATCCCTGCCAGAACCAATTGCCATAGGAAATTCAAAAAGAATTCACTCTGGCGGTCCACCTCCACCATAAATAAATTATACAACAATAAAGAAACTCTTTAACTTATTTAGTGGATCCAAAATCCATCTTCCAAAGGATAATATCAAAAGCTTTTGAAAGAACTGTAGAATACTTTTGGGTCCACTAAGAATTTTGGTTGGCCTTGGAAGCTAAAGATAATAATAAATTCTTCTTTAGCTATGTTAGAAAACTAAAAAACAATACCCTACATGGCTCAGAACATTTCTATAACTGTGGCTCTTATTCTGACCCAATTGACATTGCCAGTATCCTTGCAAACAAAGTTAATGCCAGTTTCACCTCTGAAAATTTTGAACCCTCCCCCTCCCCGAATTAAATCTAAAGACGAATTACTGAAAGTGATAACCAAGACCAAAAATACTTCCTCCATAGGACATGACAGCATACCTGGTTACTTAATCAATAATGTTAAACACGGCCTTGCAGACATACTCCCTAAACTGTTTAACTTAAGTTTAATTACTGGTTTTGTCCCCAGTGAGTGGTGCTCAGCAGCAATGAAGCCCCGCCGTAAGTGTGACGTTACAAGCAACTGAGGTAATTACAGACTTATCAGGCTTACAAGCCTCATCTGGAAAGCTATGGAACATATTGTAAGGTACCTCATCAATTATGTGGAAATTGTCATTTAGTGACTGAGCAAGCCATAGTCCTAAGTATTTTAAGCTGGAGGGTGTCTATAGGGAATGGTTGTGCAGGTCAAAGATAGTTAGAGTCAGGTGCTTGTTGATTTTTCTGTGGAGTTCCAAAAAGCGTAGTTTTGGTATCATTGGGGTTGAGAAGTAGTTTATGATTTATGTCAGAATGTTGGTATGAGAGGGACTTGATCAGTAAATGACCAAGTCACCAGCACAGAGGATAAGTGGCAGATGCGGACATTACAAGACAGTTTTTTAATGAATATAGAGAAGAGGAAATTGAGGATCTTTTGATACACCTTTGGTAATATGTGCAGATTCCAATGGAAGGATCTTATTTTAACTTTGAAATGTCTGCCTTTGAGGAAGCTTTTAAACCAGGGAGTGACATCTGGATTGATACCAATTTCAGTTTGTTTTGGACAAGATAGTGGTCAGTGAGGTCAAATGCCTGTCAGGTCTATAAATAGGGCATGTGTAAGGAGGCCATTATTAGAGTTTAGCAGGATGTCATCAGTTAATTCATTCACTCCAACAGAGCTCCGGAAATTTGCACTATAACTTCCAATGAGCGGAACCTAAGAGTTTTTGCCAGAATCCAATTGTGTCCTCACATTTCAAACAAATATTCATATCTTTGGAACCGGTTTCACTTCAGAATCCCGAACTACTGAAATATCAAACTTCAGTAGCTCGAGACCGAAATGTCGAAACTGCACTTATGCGAAAGTGCAGACTACTGAGTGTGGAAATGGCGAATGCAGAAATAGCAAATCTGCGGTGCGGATGTAGCTGGAGATTCAGGTAAGTGATGTTTTACTAGGGGGTTTGGGTAAGGATTTTACTGTGTGTGAGTGTGTTTGGAGTTTTGAGGTGTGGGTTAGAGTAGGTAGGTAAGACTGTGAGTGTGTAAGTGTTACGGTGGTATTTATACATATGTGATGTGTGTTTGTGCAAGGGGAGTGTAGAATGTGTAATGGTGGTGGTGGCTTTTGTGTGTTTGTGTTTTTAGTGCGACCTTGGAGTTAGTATATACAAGTAGTGGGGGTGTGGGTGGTGCAGCCCCCCGCATGGGGGTGCAGGGGGCTTGCCCCCTGCTTATATGTAGGGTCAGCGCATGTACTTCTTTTGTTGTGTTTGTGTGTGTTTTGTTGGTTTATAGTGTAGGGAGGAAGGTGTATGTGTGCTTGTTTGTGTTTGGTGTGTGCATGTGGGTAGTTGTGAATTTGAATTTAGCACTTTTGGGGTTTCAGATTTTTCAGTTTTCGGCTTTACAGTTCAAGATAGTGAATTTTGGTATTTCAGTATTTTGGGATTGTAAAGTGATACCTTTAAACCATATAGATTATGAAAGAAGAATAAATGTCAAACCCTTCAGCACAAATTATTTCTATAGTGGTAGTATTCTTTAGGTACTAGGTCTTAAACTGAATTTTAACTCACAGTAAACACATAACTATGACATTTGTAATATTTTGTAAACAACTTACAATATCTCTGCAACCACTCAGGTTACATACATACTGTTAGCAGCATTTTATTCATCTAGCTGAGGCCTTTCATATGAGGCTAAAGAGTTCTGTCTGTGTTACTTTGTTGTTGGGATATTTAGAAAAATGTGAACATTATATCTATATAAATTAATATCATAAAAACAACATTTAATATCTCTGTACCTGCACTAGACAGAGGTCAAATAATAATGCAGTTGAATTTGGTATTGTGTAAGCTTTAACATAAATGTTTCAAAACCTTGTACATAGCATGGTTTTGGAATTACTGATGCAAATATAAGCAAGCAATATTTTATGCCTAGAAGCGTCAGTAGGAGTTAACTGCAGATGCACAATGGAGGCATCACTCGAAGGTAATGAGTTAAGGACCAAAATGCTGTCATAGTACTTTATCCTGGCCTGAATCCTTGTTGTGTGGAGGAGAGCAGGAGGTACTACTGGATATATACAGAGACAGCTGGGTATAGGCAATCTTTTCAAGAGGTTTGCCCAGAGCTGGGAAGATAGATATTGGATGGAAGTGAGAGGTATCTTTTGGGTTGGTTTGCTTTGGGAGGGGTTTAATTAGAGCAGTTTTCTAAATCTGTGGCATGATGTTTTGTCTGAGACATAGATTATATATGTGGGTGAGAGGAAGACATAGATGCTCTCTGCAGTGATATGTGAATGAGAGGTTTATGTTGTCAGATCCAGGAAGGGTGTCAGTGGAAATATTTTCAAGTAAAATTGAGACTTCTTTGGGTCATATGCATGTGAAGTGGAAGAGGGGGTGTATGGTGGTGGGGTGGGCAATGCATGATCTGTGAGAGTTGTAGAGTTTATTGATGGGAGATTGCTAAATTCTTAAAGGAAATCTTCTGAAGAATGTTTTGTTGTACAACATTCAATGATGTTTGTAGACAGGATCTCATGAGGAACTTTTCTGCCTATAACTAGGTTAATCATTTTCAAAAGTGTTTGAGGGAATGTAAGAGGGTAATTTGTTTCTTTGTTTGGAGATTTCTTTTGTGCATTCTGGTGAACTTCTTGGCTAGGTTATATAAGACTGTTAGGGAGGTGCAGCTGTCAGATGTGGGGATCTGTTTCCATTTTTGCCATCCTTCATCCCTTAGAGTTAAAAGATGTTTGTGTTGAGTGGACAGCCATTCATTTTTAGTGGGTTTATAAAGCCTGTGGATAAGTTGGAATTATTTGTCTTGCAGCTAGGGTAGAAAGCTGTAAATTTGCAAGGTGAAAATGGTCATGAGACTCAGTGGCCTTATCTATAAAAATACTTGCCAGTGGATTGTGACTGTCTCTGCAAGGTATAGTTACTAAGCATGATTATGTGTAATACTTTGCATGTATGACATATATTGACACTTTTTGCATGTCTATAACTGGCCACAGGAGCTGTGGCATCATAATCTTAGAACTAGAGAATTACAACCTCACTAAAGCAGTGAAGAAACATGTGCCAAGCTGATATAAGGCAGCACAGAGTCAGAGATGAGAGGATATTTTTCCTAATACTAAACAATCCTGATCTGATTGGGCATTCATGGCCCATTGTGACTTACCCTGGGGATGGCACAGACATTGTAGTTCCACCTGAAAGTTGGGTGGGTAGTTGATTTTGTTTAGGACACATATTTCAGACATAAAGTGCATAAGATGTGTTAGAAATCTATTTGCATAGTAATAATGATACATTAATGCAAAATATACCACACTGGGAAATGTCTGTTTTATGATATCCAGCCATAAGACATTGAGGTGACAATGAGGTCACAGATGTGTGCCATACATGTTAACATGGCTGCAATAAAGAGGTTTTACAGTATGGGGATAACTGTACTGTTCTGCATGTGATCACAGCACCATCACATTTATAATAGCTGATAGCTACACAGAAAATTGAGAAATCTTGCATGTATTTCAAGATTATATATTCTGGGCTGTAATGGTAAGGATGCATTTTTATCAGAGTCATCACTTTTACAATGTCAGATATGCTGTTTTTTATCAGCTTTGGTCAGGCATTATGACACCAGCTATGTCAGTGATACACCCAACAATTCTAACATTACAGTAGCCACATCAGCTAATGTTATGGACACTATTCCTGAAACTACAACGCTGAAGTGTGGTGCTACTTATTGTATGATTAACACACGATCCAAAGCCAGTAACATACAGGAAATTGTTAGTTGTGAAAGTATATGAGCTGGCTACAATGTGGCTAAAACTGCAATGGTCGCATATGACCCTGCAAATCTGGAAAGCACAAAAGGTACATGCGAGCCCTGCATCCAATAGTTGCAATGGAAATATGCAGAAGGATGCAGGTGGTGATCTTTCACAGACAGAACCTCTGTTTCACATGTAGAACATTGTGTGGTCTCAGAAGCAGCTACACATATGGCTGCATCTAGCCCTTTACCTCTTTGGACAAGCCAGTCACCCCACAAAGTGGTTGCCTACCAGGAAATACTGTTAGATCCTGCATGCTATGCCCATCTCACATTATGTGACTCCTGTGAATCTGGGAGGCTATGTTGACAGCATTGCTGAGCCTTTTCTGGTCAGACTTCGTGCTGGCTCAGTTCTTGCATATAGCTGGACATGATCACTATTCCCTTGATGACTCCCCATAACAGGTTGGGGGTATAAGAAGTATTACAGCAGTGTCGTGTCTGGTCTTTTACACTGTAGGCTTTAGGGCCACTTTGCCGCCACCTCATCCCCACCAACTATCGCACTGTGCACTGTTCCCCTTCTCCTTCTCCACCTCTGTCCTCTAGTGAAAGCTTTTCAAACACAGTAGATACACCTGTACTGCTTTTTGTTATTTCTGGAGTCTTTTCAGAATCAGTTCTTAATAACTGAGACAATTGCTTTTCTTTATCTTCATCGTGAAACCACTTTTAGAAAGGAATATATTTTACCTTGTTTGTGGGGGTGGTTTAATCATTTCTTCCTATCAATTGTATTTGTTGGCTGTGGCCCAGTAGCATTTCTGATAACCATAAGTTTAAAGTATGCCTTTTCAAATCAAATTTTATTAGAGAACAGCTATGCAAGTATTTGATTTTAATAGATGTCAAACACAGTTCTTGTTCCACTTGCCTTGTCTTTAATGGTATTACTGATGACAAAAGATAATCAGTGTTAAGCAGTAAATCTTGTAGGACCCTTTGTGTTAATGGAATCTGGCCGACCTGGGTCACTGAGCAAGTGATCTAGGTCCGAATAGGCTAAGTAATGAGATCAAAGTATTTCATAGTCCCACAGATGACAAAAGATAAGGTACTGAAAATTAATTAATGTCTCAGATGTGGTTCCGCCTGGAACAACATCCTGGATAATCATCTTCTATCAAGGTGATGTCTTCCACTACTCTTTCTTCCTCTTCTGACAGGAACCTTAGCCAAAGTCCATATGTTTCTTCCATAAAAGAGGATTAATCAGAATGTAAACAGAAGACAAAGCTGCAAAGTTTTCTTAGATGTCTTGAAAATATTTAAATACAAAAGTTCCAACTCATCAGGCTCTGAAGAAAAGATCAATACTTAGAAAACAAAGGAGTGAAACATGGAGGGACCACTCAAATCTGTTTTGAAGCCCACCACCTCAATGTGTATTTCAGACAGAGAGCTGATGATGTCCGTCATACTTCCCTAGACATTTCACACCATGATAGCAAAAGAAAAATACACTGGCACCACTCTTTCATAAAATTGCTTCTCAAAGAATCATAAATATTCCATTCCTTCACTCCAAAGGCTTGATCCATACTAATCACCTTAGGTAACCACTCTGATCTTTGAATGCCCTTTATTAAAATGTTTGGGCTGTTATTGCTGACACACAAAACTGGAACATGTTGGAAAATGATACAAATGAAAATGTAAAGAACAAACTGTGAGATATAAATTGGAGCATTATATGACACCTCGAGGGCTGTGGTCAAGGTTCTATGATTGCACATATGGAATGGAAAATGTATGTTTTATTTTCAGGAAAAGTGTTTATTATTTATAAATTTATTAATAAAGTTTTTGATATCCAATGAATAAAACAGTTTCATGTTTGAGATAAAATGCACCTATGTATGAGTAAGAAACTACGCAGGAGTGAGATATTTCTTGTATAAGCTTAGGAATGATTAAGGCATTGTTTTCTTTCTTTACTATATTATTTTTTCTTCCTTTATGTATTTCTGTTTTATTTTATGTTGACTTTGAATTGCAGTTTTTCTAAATAAATGTTTCCCTTATCTTCTTAAGCAGACTCCTTGCATGCATAGTAATACTCTCCAGTTGTGCTCCAAATCACTCCAGTTTATTCTTGTCTACTGTCAAAGTACTACTCTACCCCCACATCTATGACATCTCTCCCCTGTCCAATCTTAGTTTAAAGGGACTACCATTAGAGTTTACCTTTCCAGATAAGCTCTGAGCATCTGTGTTCTTTTGGGCTTTGGCTGGGAATTCCCCTGCTGAGGGGACAAGTGGAAACTTTGTTCTGGGACTAGATACAGTGAGAGTGCCATTGACAGTGTTTCTTTCCCCCTTTGGAAAATTAAAGATAGCCAAGCTGACTGCATATCATACTCTGCTACTGAGCTGCACCATGTCTAAGCACCTGAAATTGGTGGCTATTAGCACCTATTCTCTCTTCAATCTCTAGTCATTTGACTGGAGAGACTGGGAGCAGCAGATAATCCAATTTTCAGGAAGCTTCATCATGCAGGTATGTATTTTTCTTTATCATCTTGCAGGAAACCACATAGATCTGTGGGGAATGACAACAGTTTACACTGCCTGCAACATAATGCACTCCTATTTCTTTATTTTTTATTTATTTTTACCATGATCAGGGTGGAGTGGACTGTAGCAACAAGTTAAAATATGTTACTGTGGCCAATTTTTATACTTGTTTTTGTGAACACATATTACAAGTACTCATCAGGGCTATTTGTTTGTTTTCAGTCTGTGGGCAAAAGCAAAGGATGGTTAGGGTGGTTGGCTACAGGTTGAAATATATTTACGTGATTATTTGTTTTATCACTTTTATAGCAACCTAATATCAGAGGACTGCACATAATCTGGCTATCACTGAGGAGTAGGTAGCAGACTGCGCGTGAAAACACAGAGCAGTTATTCAATCTGGCTTGCTTAGGGGCAGTGAATGTGTCTATGAGCAACAAGCTGAAATTTATTACTGAGGTAACTTTGCCTTAAACTTTCTTCATAATCATACTTTAGAAATGTGCAAAGAAAGTGGTCGTCTTGTTTAGTAAAGGTGGTCTGTATATGAAAGCAGAAAGAAATTACATGATTCAAGAAAAAAATATTATTGATGCAGTTAGTTTGGGGGAGAGGGCCCATATATGTCTTAGGACAGTGGGTTGAAATACACTAATGTCATCATGTTTTTTTTTCACTTTCCTCACAAACATCAGAAATGTTCACAAAAGGTTGCTATCTTTTTGAAGCATTGAGTGAGGACATACACTGTATGTGAAAGTACAAAATAGTTACATTATTGAATAAAAAATATATGATTTGCTGGGAGTCAGTGTATGTGTCAAACAGCAGCAAGATGGAATATGTTAGTATGGTCCTTATGTTTTTCATTTTCTTCTCAAGAGTGACATTAGAAGTATATAGAATGTGTCACTCTTTTATTTATTTTTTTTTAAGGGAAGACAATGTTCAAAAGCCAAAAAAAACTTTGGATCACTTTGAGCGATTACTGAGATGATTTGTTTTGGGGGTCAGTATTTGTCAAAGAGTAACATGACCATTATATTTAAGCAACACCTTCACATTTTTCTTTCATTTGTAAATTCAGAAGGGAACATTCCACTGGACATTATGTGTGTTTTATACCCAAATGTCATAGTAGATGTTCCTAATGTTTTTACTGTAAACAGCCTCAGGAGAACTGGCATATGGCCTCTTATATAAGCTAAACATCCAACATTTTAGAGGACTTTTATCATCATAATGTAGCACTGCACCCAGTTTCCACCTGGGGGGATGCCTGACTATAACTTGCAAGGCTGAGTGGAACTAATGTCCAGACTATATGGACAATAGAGCAGAGGTAAATTATATTTTATTTCACTGGCAAAAGAAACATTTCTATTACAGCATACTACTAAAAAAATGCATTTTTTTTATTAACAGGTTAAGCCCACTGAATGCACGTGTTCTTTTTCAACTGAGTGACTTGCTCAGGGTCACACAGTAGTCAAACAGAGGCTGAGGAAATCAAATATTGGACTACATCAATCAGCTTGCTGATAGGTCATAGCATTATTCCTCTGCACTAAGTATCACATTTCTAATGGCTCTCAAATCAGGATTGTAGTACAGGGAACTCCTTGTGGTTAAAATGACATTCTTGAGTGTGTTTTGTACCCTAGCATCTTACTAGAATTCACTGATTTTTTATTGTAAACTGTCTTTGTAAAACTGACATATGGCCTCTTACATAAAACCAGCATTTGAAAAACATTTTGTTGCCACAGTTTGTGACTATATTTGATTCCCACCTGGGCATTATTTGACCTTTCCTCAAAATGTCTGATGAAAGTTAAGCTAATGTACAGAAGACATGTTACATCATAAGCAAAAATTATATATTTCACTAGAAAAATATGTTTCACTTGTAAAATGTAATTACTGTAGTGCCACTAACTAATCTTATTTAATGCAATGTTGATCAACACTGCAATTCTGAAATAGGAACAAGAGTCATAATAATATAAAGTATTGCAATAAAATATGAATGGGGACTGATATATATATATATATATATATATATATATATATATATATATATATACAAAGTTTTGCCTATACCTTTATTGCTGCAGTCTGACATTTTGCATTATATTCTATTTGCTTTGGCACTGCTGTGCTGAATGTCTGCCTTATGCAAAGTATGATAATGGTATTTAATACTTCTCTACTGAGCTCCCATTACACCAGAAGTATAAATCCTGTATTATTTTCAGAAAAAAAGTATTTCTTTCATTTGTAAATTCATAGCATCTGTCTGATCAACTAATGCTTTGAGTCAAATTCAGCAAAGTGCTGCACCAAATCTGCTAAGGTAGAAAAGAAGTATTAGATGTTTTTGTAGCTGATCTCCCTGATGTTCCTACCTGAAAGTTTCATAATGAAGTCTCAAAGGGAGAATGTGACATAACATTTTACAGATATGCATTACATCTAGAGACATTCACTGTCACAGCCTGTCATTTTGCATTGTGTTCTGTTTCCATAGGAAGTGCTGGTTTTGGACATCTTCTCAGTATGCAGAGCAGACTAATGACCTAGATTACCTTTGTACTGAGATGTTTTTATATCAGAAGTAAAAACCCTATATATTTCAACAGATCTTTTCTCACTTGCAACATGCCATAACTACAATGCCAAGCTTTCAAGTAACTAAAACTGATGGGCCAAATTCAGAGGCATATTGCAATGGAAATACTGAGGCTAGAATTGCAGACAATACACCCACTGGGGTGAAGTTAAAGATGATACTTAGTATAATAGATACACATGTTGGAGTGTGTGAATGATGCATTATACAAAAGAATAGTGTCCTAGTCAAGTTTACACCCAATGAGCCATGGTATGCTGTTGTTCCTGCATGACCTTGGCTTAGACAATATAGGTATAACAGACTGTCTTCACTTAAGATCAAATGTACAAGAAAGAGACACCTATGTGTGAATGTTGCTTCTTTAAAACACTCAAAATACTAAAGAAAACTGAATGAAAAGCAAAATCCTGTAATCTTTCTCCATATTGATAACCACAGTAGCAAATATATTTCAGTGAAATTTTGCACAACCAAATATTGCATTTACATAAAGTAGCTGACAGTTAACCACCACAATACTGTCAGCTCTGCCCTATTAAGTGAAGCTTATTTTCAGGAGAATGTCCTTCCTCTTTGCTGTTTCAGGTTATATAACTGAGGTATAAAGGTCTTGATGGAAGGTTTTAATTAATTTTGCGTGTCTTAGAAATATCACAGCTGCAGAGAAATAGTCAAAAAGCTGTTATTAAAATTTATTTAAAATAACTAGTTTGGATATCTATGATTTCAGGACTTTAGTACATTATCACAAGTCTTAAATGTTATGTGAGTATTTTTGCTGCAGACAAATAATTAAGCATGCATATTTTCACCTGGCTTTGGATTTCCAGTGCATAGCCTGAGAATAAAGCATATGTAATAAAATAGATATGTATACGTGTGTGTGTGTGTGTATATATATATATATATATATATATATATATATATATATATATATATGGGTACCCTTCAAATTATGTCTTTCTATTTGAAACAGAGGCATTGTTATCCATTATACTTGCTGTTGGGTTTTATTAAGCAGAATCCCCAAGACAAATGCTATACATTTTTCCTTCAGTTGACTATTTCTTCTACACTATTACATTGCTGTGAACACCTGTGATATTAGTCATAGAATATGCTGTTCATGTGTCCCAGATATTTTATGGGTTGTGAAATCAGTTTTATGTTTAAGTTCCTGGTTTTCTGTGTTGTATAATGTACATATCGATCCATGTTCTCTTATACATTTAGTGCTCCTGTTTTCTTAAAGTGTTAGCAGTGTGTTCATGAGAAGCCCTTTCAGGGTGTGCTATCTATGATGCAAGAAGATGCTCTTCCATAGTTCAACCTGCAAAATATCTGTATATTGTATCCAACATGGGCAGATGGGTACTGTGGTTATTGTCCCACTGATGGAGTGTAATCTTTGAGGTTTAAGGTGGGACATATGTGACACATAATTTATTACTCATGCACAAACTGTTTAATCTGTTTATGTGCTCATTACACAAAATGTAATATGCCCTATAAAATGCAAGGATGTTCTCTTACTTACACTACCAGTTTTGTGCTGCATATTGAATTGTTTTTGCCAATTGCTATATTTTAAATACACTGTGAACTACAGTATTTTTATCCAATATACGTAAGTCACATGTCAGACTTATTTTCTAAAGCTTGCTTCCTCATGAAGCACCAGTAATGTTTTCATATTTTTTGAAAGTGACTGCACAATGAGGACAAAATGTATACCTTTTAGCACCTCAACCAAAAACAGCAATAGGAATTGAATGGAGCCTTAAACTGTATCAAGGAGCTTTGCTAAATTTAGAAAGAAGCTCCATGCTGCAGCCCATCATACCTCTAAAAAGTTCAGGTTTTAGCAGAATGTCCAGATTTTTACCTCATATGTTTGGTCTGTTCCTCATTAAATCTGTGGTGTTCTGGCAAAACATTTAGGAATTAAGTTACTAAATAATGACATACATCCAAGTTCCAGTCTTCAGATTCTTCAGAAAATGCATGCTATTGGAAAACCTATTATGCTATCAACCTTTTAAGCTTATAATCTGCTCCTATTTTTGGGCCTTTGTCACCCCATTATTTTAGACTTTGTCCAGATTTCTTGTGCTTAGAGGTGGAGAGGTATGCATCCCATATAGGACACTGAATGATTGCTTCATAAATGGCTATGATTACAAATGCAGCTGCTTAAGTGATTTGCTACTGTTGCAGCTATTCCTTTCAGGGATAGATCAGTAACCAAGTAGCCCCTAGAGAGTCAATTAGACTTCCTAATAGTTTGCATCCAGGACACTCCACTCACCTTGCCCTTGTTGTGGCTTTGGATCCTTGCTCATACAGCTGTAACAATCAAGCTTAGAAAATAATGGCTGTTTTCTAACATTAAGGCAGAATACCAAATAATTTCCAAATGATGATGCTTTTACTATTCCAGGATATGATGTATGTATCTTTGCAAATAATTGCTTTCTCAGATTATTTGAAACTGCTATATTAACAACTTTGAATATTAAAGACTTGGGCACAACTTAGTTCTTCTTTGAAAAAATAAGATTTAATTTTTTTCTTTACTCATAATTTTTGGTCATGCCATCACTGGATCAAATGTTGTAAAAAAGCTCTAAAATGCTTCTTACAGCATCCAGAATCACATTGCTACTAGAACTAGGATCATCTAGACCCTCAGCTTAAGTCAATTATTTCCTCCATATTTGCTAACATGCAGGCTATACCAGTTAGGATATATTAAAATGATGGAGGGAAAAAGCTGAAGATTAAGATAAAGTGTGAGAAAAAAACAAGAAAAAAGTAACTTTACTCTGGATAGTGTGTGAAGAATAAGAGGGGGTAAAAGGGGGGCCTAGGATGGTGCAAGGGGGAACAACAGGTAGAGGGAGTGCCATGGAGTTCTTTGCCTGGGCTGCCATTTCACCTGAAGCCAGCCATGGCTATTTGTGTACATAGCATGTCTGGGTGCTAAATGGGTATGCACAGAGGAATTTTCAGTAAAATGTGGGTGCCCAGCTCATGACCTTTACCTTGGACCCCAAAATGCCTAGCTGTAGCCCTGCCTGGTATGGAACAGTACCATATGTCATTGTTACACCAGCCTTATACTGTATCAACACCTGTTTAGTGCACGGCTACAGCAAGTTATCATACTCCATGAAACATTCCATATTCATTGTGCTGGCTGCTGGAATAGGAAATGCTACTGAGAATGTTACTTCCAACTCCCTGATCTAGAATGCCTACACCAGTGCTGTGACTCCACTTGCTACCAATTCAACTGTCTCCTCTGACCTGTCATTCTTGACAGCAGATATCACAAATATATCCAATCCTCCCCCCTTAGTGACAACCTTTGTCCCCATCTCCATTTGTTTGCTAAGTCTAGCCCTAAGACTGATTCAGTCCTCCTTGTTTCTCTTACTGGACTCTTAATCCCCTTCGTGACTGATCCTTCAGTGAGAAAAAATATATAAATATATATTTTCTCATGCTGGCAAATGCCCCTTCACTTCCATCCACATGCCCCTACAGCTGTCATATTCTAATGAGTTTGTTCCTGTCTTTTTTGACCACTGCATCATTTGCTTTACTTTTTAATAAATCATTCTGAATTGACTTCAGAACTTAAAAAATACAAAAACAAAATTTAATCTGGCAATAATTTAATTGCAAAATCTAAAAGTCTTTAATGGAGATGTCCCTTTAGTTATCAAACCATTGAATAATTTGTCATCACAACAGAGCAGCTAAGACAAATGGGATACAAGACTACTGGATTAGCAGAAGAATTATGAGTTTCGGTCTGTCTGACTTCCTGAAATTATTAGAAGAGGCATTTCATTTAGAACATTTTGGACAAATATATTAAAAACATGATAAAACCAATACACCCCTCAAGAAAAAAAAAAAATATAAAAGCCACTGGTAAAAAAAAAATAAAAAGTATTTTTTTCTTTTTGACTTGTCAGAATTGAAATTTAAGGTAATGTTTTCTTAAGTGAAAAATATGGCATTTGTTCTAGGCCTCTTTTCAGACTTTGTATGGCAAGCAGACAATTTTTTGTTACAGCTCATATTGTTTGTGTCTTTCGGCTTTTCCCGGTTAGGGGTCGCCACAGCGGAACTCCGGTCCGCTAATGATTGGCAGTTGATTTTTACGTACCGGCTTGCCAGGCCTGACGCACAACCTTCAGCGAAGGTACGCCCATTCACGCATGTCTCCACGCAGAAGACGCTCTAGCTGAGAATCGAACTGGACAGCACCTTACTGTGAGGTGACAACGCTACCGCACAGCTCATATTAATAGTTATATATCTAACAATGATGGGATCCAAGCTTTTAAAGTTTTTTTATATCCAGAATTTCTTCAACACTATTTACTCAAGTTGAAATCTTGTTAGGAAAAACATATTTTAATGGAACTAATTATTTTATAAGAAAAACAAAAAAAGGGTGGCATTATACTGGCAACATTTGTTCCTCAATAACAGAACTTAACTTTTGGGTAATTTAAAACAGGTAATGTTGTACCCTAACACAAACTATCAGTCAAATGTGACACTGCAGTGTTACTACATTAATGACATTTATATGTCAAGGCTATATTTCTGAGGTGAAGTCATTGTTTTATGGAATGCATCAGAATAAATTTAGTTGTTCATTTTCCTCTAGGTGTGAGTGCATGTGTGTGTGCCTTCTGTGGAAGGTTGGGTGCCAGGCTGGCAGCTCTACACCGTAAAACTCCACTGCCAATCATGAGCGACAGGTGATCCGCTGTGGCGACCCCTAACCGGAAAAAGCTGAAGGAAGAAGAAGATTTTCCTCTATCCTACAATGGCTTCTACTGAATCTTTGAAGAGCAACTTATAACCAAAATCACAAGTTGGAAGTAGCTGTCCATAGGAAAGCTATTACTGGCAGTATCATTTTATTTTTATTTGCTGCATGTGTTCATCCAGCCCCTAACTGTATCATTAACTTACAGCGAATTCCTAAAAATTAAAAGAATTTCTTCAAATTGGTTTGAATTATTTGCATTGCTAGTGAGGTCCTTGACTAACAGATTACCTGTGTATATACTGCTGAGCCGTTATCTAATTCCATTAATAAGTTTTGTAAGGTATATAAGTATAGCCATTGTGTTCACTCTTGGGACTTGAATCCTAGTATGTCCTACGAGCAAGTACAGGTTTACTGCATAACACAATACACTCCATTTGTGAACTAGACAGTTAATACTATTAATCAAAACTGACACGTAATGCTTACAGAACTGAGAATTAAAAAATAGTACGAAAGCTACTTGTATTACATATCAAAGTATTTCTAGAAGACTTGAGTTTCTGTGCATGCTCCCCTTGTCCTGTTTGTGACTTAGTGATCAAGGCTTCCTTATGTCATGTTAAATTTGGTGACAAAATGAACAGGAAACTGACTGCTGCACCTGCCCTGTCCTTGTGACCTACATCATATAGGTGAAACCATCCTTAAGGTGATGCAGAGAGAGGGGGGAACATCTAACAGCTATCCCGAATAAAACAGACTTCATCCAGTGCTCAGATATTGTGCATAGTGTTCAGTGGCCAAACACTTTGTAGAGTGCCATAATGTATGGGGTCACATAGAGAGGCTGCTGGTATTCCTATAAGTCTGGCACCCTGTATCAAATGAAATCAGAGAATCTGTTTCTTAACACAGTCTGCCTTTTGAAAAGGAAGGAGGGAAAGTTTATTACAAAACAAAATAATCTGATACCTGGAGGCTTTTTTTAATTTTACTTCTTTACTAACCATGTCAGCCTAGTATGCATAACTTCTTTCAGTGACAATCCAGAAGCAGTGTTTAAAATGAACTGGAATTAAAATATGTAATGTGAAGTAATGACAGCTAGTCTTCTTTTCTATATTTTTGTTTCTGCTTCTTTGTTCATGAATGATTTCCTCTTTCTCTCCAGCCACTTTAATTCTTCATTAATTGTTAGTTACTTTTATCTTGATAATGATTTTCTCATTTTAAGTAGCTAGCTTTTTCTTTCTGGTCCTCTTGAACTGGTTGGGTTTTAATTATTGAGTTGGATTTTTGCTGGATTTGTAATTTAAGATAGTACCTGTTGCACAGATGTTTTTTTTTTCTTTTTTTTCTGCTATACAGAATTTTTTCTTAAAAAGATCAGGTAAGGCTGAGACACTAATGTGAAATAATGCAATTCTGTACTTTTAGATATCCTAGTATGTTTTATAAAACATTTGAAACTTTGATTAATGTGAATCTGTTAAATTCAGAAAAGCATAAACTGTACCCATCAAATTCTAAATTCCAGGATGATCATTGCCCCATTCTTTGCCTCTCCACTCTCGTTCATTTACTGAATACAACTCTCCATTTGTAGCCTTTGAACTAGCCACCTAAAGCAACTGGAAAAGGTATGATGATTCAGCCACACTGGAAAAGTCAGGGAGTCTTTGTTAACTCTCATTATATCTCATTCCTTATAAGTAACTTAGAGGTGATTTTTGTGCTTCTGTTCTATAAGGAAGTGTATGATCCAGTTGAATTTGAAGACCTATGTCTGGAATGCATTGCTGAAGGAATTAACACCAGATTAGGGAACTTAATATTAAAATAATGTATCAGTATCTAGAAAAAAAAAATTGAAAAAACTGTATGATAGTTATTTTATGTAACACCTTCTGAAATTATGGAGTAAGTTTCGCCTTACAATAAAAATGTCAGTCACTGTATTCTGTCAAAGTAATTTTATAATCTTCACACACATACACACACACACACACACACACACATATATATATATATATATATATATATATGTGTGTGTGTGTGTGTGTTTGTATAATAACTTTTAATATTTTGGAGTATGGAATACTGCATGTGATGTTAATATTGTAAAAATGCTATATTTTAAATATTTTAATGCCATTGTGTGATATAATTACTATGTAATAGATGTAATAGATGTTTCTTTAAGATCAGACAGGTAATGCTGTATCTTTAAATTTGGTGGAGCATAAATGTCTGCAGTGCTAGGTTAATAGGTCATTATAAGACCAAGTCTGCAATTTGTTTGTGTATAATAGATCTTGTCAAAGTCATGGCACATTTGCAAGATTTTCAAGTGAGAGGCAAACTGTCCTCCTGTGTACCAGAGTTTCACAACAGTGGCTCATTGTCCTGCAGTGGACTTCAAATGGAGACTGCTGTACTGTTTCAGTTGGAGGTGGGTCCTCATGCCTGAAAAGCTATTTTCAGGAAGGAGGGAAGGGTATCTCCAACTTCCTAGAGTGGGAAACTTTAGAACAGCTCTGTAATATTGGGCCTGAATTGTGATGCTCTGGGTGTGAACTAGGTTCATTTGCAGCAAATTTGTGGCAGCTAAGCTGGATGTTGGTTTTATATCTGGACTTCTTGCTTGAACAATGGAGAAATCTGGACATTTTCTGTTGGTAATACCACTTTTTTCAACACATTATTTGCTACTTTGGATAAAGCAAACTAGAAGCTAAATAAAAGCTGTAGCACCAGTTATTTCTGTGACCATATTCACCAAAAGTATACATCTCGTGTCAGCAAAATATAGGTACAATGTGAGTAAAAGCCTGAAAAAATAAAGTTATTTAAGTGAAGCTCCAGACTGAAGCAGAAATGAACAGTGAAGCAAAATGGCATGAAAAACTGTAGATGTATGTCTTATGTCAGAGCAACCTGCAGGAACAGAGGCAGTAGAAGGAAGGAAGTTACATAGTAAAATATGACAGGATAAAAATGTTACAAAGCAGGGAACATAGCTAACTAGAAGAACTAAAGAGAAGGAAAAGAAGACGCTTTTACTAAAGGGGTATAATACAAAAAATGAGGTTAGGAGGTTTGAAAAATAGATAACTTTAGCAGAATTCTAATTTCTCTGTCAAAATGAACAGACAGCCCTAAAAGTGGGGAAGTCAAACTATCAGATGTGCACTGAAAAAGAGAATTTAGCCAATGAGAATGACTTTAGTAGTGTGGAGAATGGGGTGAAAAACAACCTAGTTAGAGTCCTAAACCCATTATTTCAGTTCAAAATAGAAAAGTCAGTTATAGGAGGACTCTATGCAACAGACATGTCTAAGTAAGGAAAAAAGTAAAATTGAAGACAATCATTGTATAGATCCACCATTTGCAAAGGAAGAATTATATAGGGAAAATCTTACAGCAATGGATGATAATGGAGAAGACTGGACTGTGCCAATCTTTTTGTGTAGCTATCAGAATGATACCGCAAAGCGCAATATTGTAACCTTTTCTGAAGACAGGAATTGCTGCATACAGTCTCTTTTTGATTACACTTTTTTCTGATATTCAGCTAAAGCTCAGTAATATACTGAAATATGTGCTTATTGACAGACTGATTAGTGTGTTCATTGTAAGCCTATAAATCCAACATTACTTGTGTACATTAGCCTGGTAGTTGGTAGCTGCAATGATATAAGAGGTACAGAATTATAATTTTCAACTTTTTTCTTCCAGAAATATAAAAAAGTAAAAATAAAGGGTCGAAAAAGGCCCAAATCAGGTACAGTTTTTTTAAACATTACTCGTACGTCACTTAACATTAAGAAGCATGAAACTCTTGATATTGGGCATCATCACAGTTATCAGAAAAAAAACAAGCATTTTATGAGGAACATTTTAGTGCATAATGAGGCAAACTCAGAATCATCTGAGATGTAGTACCAAACTGACATAGCTTTCAACCTGTACAAAATCAGAGACATATTCAGAAATAATCAGGGACACTTTTTAAAGTATTAGTACAATTAACTTGAGAAGCTGGCATAGTAAGAGTGTGAAGTGACATGTATTTTTAGAAGTAAGTCTATAAAGTTAATTACTGCCATTACTTATTAGATGTGACTCACCTCCTCTTCTGCCAAAATCATCCATTTCAGGATGGATTATGAGGACTAGTGCAAAACTAGGACAAATCAAAGATATCCAGGTGGTGCACTTGGCAATAATGGGAAACTCTTTAACTTATATCAGCTTTAGCAGCAGAGCAGTTTGAAGCAATGATGCAGAACCCTGCATCTTACATTACCACAACACTAGCTATTCTGGATCTGCACTTACACACAGTCTAGTGTTCTCCATTATCATCAATGTGTGTTACAGATGAGGAGAATGATCCAAAATTAGCAGACTTAGAAGTGAACTGTATTATTTTCTAAAAGCTCAACTGGAAGATGATATCTTCATGACAGTAAGGAAAAAAAGCATTAAGACCCAGACAAGCTAGAGTCTTCCCTGTGTAATACCTTAAACTTCCTGTAGTGCAGGCCTATGTAATAGATGCAAATGTACCCTTAAGAACATACCAGTGTTTAGCTACATGGCTTCAGAATGCACATCACTTTTTACTTTTTACTTTTAAGTCTTTATGTATATATTCAAGCAAAAAATAGCCAAACCCAACTAGAGTTATGGACCACCAATTACTTTTGTCCTTGGATGACATCAATTTCTTTCTACTCAGCCTGTCCTATAGTTTGTCTGTCCATTTAGTTCAAGGCAAATGTGTTAAGTGGCAGAGATAAAACAAAAATAGGTAACAACACCAACTTAATGGTATGTACTTTGTGCAAGAGGGATATTTCAAATACTGGCAATGCTGTGGATTATCCTTAACCACTGTGTATAAAATCTTACAATTAGATATCAACATATCCTTAAATGGGTGTGTCATACAGCTATGCAGACAGCTAAATTCTTTAGCCACTCTGACACTACATATTGATGAATTAGATCCAATAGTGTTGACACATGCTTTATTAAAAAAAAAATAAAATGGTTTGGGCCATATTTATCCACTGTCCTGATACTCCTGCAAACTTGTTGGGTAATTCAAAAATCTCAGGGATTGCTATATTAGCATTCCTAAACTGTACCACCGTGCCATCCACAAACCAAGACGTTAAAATGGAAACATTAAATTTAGTCTGTATACCAAATAGCGTGGCTTTTTACCCTACAATGTCAGCCAGTGTTTCCACAACAATCAGGGAAAACAATGGAAAAAGAAAGCAAACTTGTACATTTCTATAATCAAATCTATTCAGAGCAAACCTCATTACTAAATACTAAAACTGTAGATATATAATAAAACAGGTGAATCTTCTTGATAAATTCAAAATGAAAGTTACAGCTTTTTAGGTTTCGCCATAAGAACTCCCATTCAACTGAGCCAAAAGCATTTTTAAAAATCTAACAAAAGGGAAGATCTCGGTTCTGAAATAATAAACTCTCTCCCTTTTTATAAATATGACCATAATCTTTACAGATCCAGGCCTCCAAGTTGATCTTTAATAAAGCCTTGCTACCTATTCATACTCAAATAAGAAAATACATTTTCCAAACTGCATATTAGAATTTTAGTAAATATTTTATTATTTAGGGATAGTAATGAAATAGGTCTGTAGGAATCATGATCAGTTACATCCTTACCTGATTTAGGTAGTAATATTTCCATTTCTACCCAAGCTTCAAAAATTTTGGGTCTATATTATATACTTGAAGTTTTAAAACTTTGATGTTCATATAATCGACCCTTTATGAGCGAAGTTTTAAAACTTTGAATATATACTAAAAAGTTAAAAAAAAAAACTACCTGAATGCTCTGAGCAGGCGAGCAAGCCAGTCTGTACCCCCAAACCCCCACTACTTAAATATATCAACTCCAAGATTGCACTACATTGGGGAAAGGGAAAATTTAAAAGGTTTCCTTCACTTAACTTATACATCGCATTGCTTTCTGGTTGTTGGCCAACTACGGCCATTCAATGAATGATTTTTCAAAGTTATATGCGTTCGGTAAATTTTACGTTTCGATGTTTTACATTCAATATTTAGTGGTTCATGGATACTTCATTTTGGTAGTCAAACATAGACCTGATGTCCTCTCTGTTTTCCTGTAATCCATAATAACTACATCATTATAGCTGGCTGATGCTTTGATAACATTTGGACTTTTAGAGTTTGTTTTTGACAGGAGACTACATATGGCTGCTTCAGCCTCTGCTGGTTGATAAAGCAAATAAGATGACCTCGAATATGTGTCCATAAAGCAGTAGAAAATCATAACTGGACCTGTAGCTGTAGTTCCCTACATTTCTGGAGCACTGGAACAAAAGCTTCTTTTATAGTAAAGGAATATACTACAGTCAGGGGCCAGCTTCACCTTACTTACTTTGAACAATAAAAAGCTCCCAGACTCTCTTCTTGTCCTTATAATGCTATCTTATTTTGATAATTATAACCCAGGCAATAAATTATAAATTGCCTCAGCATATCAGGGTACTTCATTGTTAGGTTTATCATATGGGCCCAATGAATAGTGAAATGTTGCCAGGTACTTTCATCAATTTAGTAGTAATAAATGCCACAGGGTCCTTCCCTTCTATTCCCTCAAGTAATTCAGTTAACCGTAATTTATTATTTCTGGCCCCATTTTTCATATCATCGATTGTATTTTTCAGCCTAAGGGACAGGGATTGCAATTCCTGTATCTCAGAGGTATGCAAAGCCACAATATTACATAATGAAGAAACCTGTCTGATAGATTGTTAAACGCTTCAGTTAATGACAGTTTCAGGTCATGTTTGTCAGAGATGGTTTTAAAATGTTAAACTTTCTACATAATAATTTTATTAATTTATGAAGCAAACGTTTGGCACACAGCAGTCCACACATAAGCCTCTGTGATCAGAAATAAAAAACACTATATTCCAAAAAGATTAGTTTTAATGTATTTATGCGTTTAATTTTGATCATAAGTTATTTATTGATTCATTTAACAATTTTTGGGAAAAATCAAGAATTTAAGTGGCAGGTTTTTCTTAGAGCCAACTTCGCATCAGGAATTAATGAAACTATTAGAGTAAAATGTGTTTTCAAATATAACATTTCATGAAGCGTAAAGTTTTATTGCACTGTGTCTTTAAATTTAAAAAAGTGCTTGAGGGTGTGTATTTTCTACATTTTATTATTGTATGTTTTAAAATGTGATGTCATATAAAAATGCATTGAGTTCAGTTTTGTAATTAGTTTCTGATGAAGTTCCAAATTAAATGAAAGTGCTAAAACTATTCTTTTTGGAATATACTGGTATTTTATTTCTGATCACAAAGGATTGTGTGTGGATCACCATGTGTTAAAGGGCTTGTTTCATGGGGTTTTGTTTTTTTGATACCCTTTTTTTTGTTGTGGATTTTTATTTTATTAATTTATGTTAGCATGCTATACTGCTCTAGAGTGCCCGTAAACACAATCTTGAATTATAAAATTACTTCTGTTGTAAGACAGTGTCAACGAAATAAGGAAAAAAATAAACGCAGTGATTTTCTTCTTACCTCAGATAAGCAAAATTTGCCACTGGTAAGTGTCTGCCATACAATCGCACTTAAATTAATAGGGAAACATAGTGAAAATGGGCATTCAAAATAATTAGGAAAGGACTGAAAGATATGGATATTGCTGGACATAACTGCACATTGTTATGCATGCCCTTCAACTCACTCTAATTTGGTCTGCTCAATATGCTAATCTTTTATGAATCTAAGCCTCTATGTACTTTTTGTTTGAATAATGCCTAATGCCTTTATTATTTATGCATACATGTATGCATTTATTTATCGCTGTTATTTAACTGGGGTAGAACATTTATCTGACTGAACTATTTTCGGCCTCTACTCAGGGTTACAGACTTTCTTACAATCAAACTGTTATACAAAAAAGAATAGAGAAGGACAAACAATACCAGGGTACACTAGTTAGCAAAGTAATTTAGGCTACTGCTGCATGTCCAGCCCTTATTTACAAAATGTATAAAATAATACTGAAATATATTAAATATTAACACTAATTAAAATAATTAATCAATATGTTAATTTGTTTTCCAGTATTACTGGGCCTTGTATAGCTTATTACATCCTAATGACACCTACAGGTGTATCTGCAGTTAACTCCTACTGACACTTCTAGGCATCAAATATTGCTTGTTCATATTTGCATTAATAATTCCAAAACCATGCTGTGTACAAGGTTTTAATAGATTTCATCATAAATCCTACACAACAGAAAACTCAACTGCATTAACATTTGACCTCTATCTAGTGCAGGTAAATAGATATTAACTGCTGTTTTGATGATATTAATTTATATAGATATAATTTAAACATTTGTCTAACTATCTCAACAATGAAATAAGACAGACAGAACTCCTTAGCCTCATTTGAAAGTTCTCAGCTAGATGAATAAAATGCTGCTAACATTATGTGTGTAACTTGAGTGGTTGCTGAGATATTGTAAGTTGTTTACAAAATATTATAAATGTAATAGTCACTCTTTACTGTGACTTAAAAATTTTGATTTAAGACCTAGAACCTAAAGAATACTACCACTATAAAATAGTTTGTGCTGAAGAGTTTGCCATTTATACTTCTTTAATAATCCTTATGGTTCCAGAAATATGAACGTTTGAAATATGATGACATAATTTGATTCTGTGAAAAGGCTTAGGCTCCGCCCATTGGAAGTTACAGTGCAAACTTCCTGAGCTCCATTGGAGTGAATGAGATAAAGCTACATCATGGTTCATTCTTTAAAACATTTGCATCTTTGTTGAAAAATAACAAAATAAAAAATATAAGTTCTGTTTTTATTTTGTTTGTGTCTTTCGGTTAGTTGATTTTTATGTTCCGGCTTGCCAGGCCTGATGCACAACCTTCAACGAAGGTATGCCCATTCAGGCATGTCTCCACGCAGAAGATGGTCTAGCTGAGAATCAAACCGGATAGCATCTTACTGTGAGGCGACAATGCTACCGCAGCACCACTAAGTTCTGTTTTTATAAATAACAAAAAATATACAAATAAAGCAAAGTATACAGTGACCGTTTGTTCAGAAGTTGTATGACTAGTAACAGTAGAAGAATAGTTGCCTCGGACTAAGACGATTCCTTCTGAGGACATTGGCATAACATGGAACAGATTTATTTGTCTAGTCTAGGTCATGGTGATGGCTGACAGCATGAATCAGTCTTACAAGTTCATAAACTCACTAACACTAGTGAAGGGTCTGAATGGAGAGATGCTAGGTCAGCAAGCAAAGGAGAGTAGTAATGCTGAATTTGAATTCATCCTCAAGTCTTGGTGAGTACTTTCACAAGGTAGACCCTGTTTGTTCACAAATCTCACCAAGATGACACTAATATATAGACTGTATTTATATAGTATGCATCATGGACAGAAGTAGGTAAAAAATTAAAAGAAATAGCTGGGTGCATAAGACCCAGGATAAAAAAGTGCCCAATCCTGGTAGGCGCACTGGGGCCAGGACTGGAAATAATGACAGTGTAGAATCCTTAAAATATGGAAACATTCCTACAATGGGGCCAGGCCAGGCCCAGAGGAATGATGCCCCCCCCCCCCATTGTAGAAGGAAGTAACAGTCCACAAAAATCACAGAAACTGATAGGCCAAAGAAGAGCCATAAAGACAATTAAATTGACTATTGAGGATAAGAAAGGAATTATGTATTGGTACTATTACACAAAAAACCCTTAATTTCCAGACACAAGATATACAAAAAATTTAAGAGAGAAATTAGGGGAAAGAAAAATACTTTCAGAAGAAAAACTGTCAGAAGCTTCAAATAAAAATCCATGCTCATTAATACCGCAGATTTGTGAAAAACAGTATATAGACCAAGAAACTTTGATCTGTTTGGAAAAAGAAGTGACTGTGGAAGTGCAAAAATATAAACAACAAAACATAGAGATTTTTGAAAAGTATAAAAAAGAAATATGGACATGGGAAAGAAAGAAAGATTTGATATGGTGCAAAATTTATGTGAAAGCAAAAGCCAAATTAATCAATATAAAGAAGGCAGCCCCAAAGATATTTGAAGAGAAATACAGGCAAAGGCATCCAAATATGGAACATTTCACAATAAAAAATAATATCACAAAGAGGGAATGTAGAAAAGAAGATTAGTAAAGCAGGAGTTAAAAAAATAGAAGTTGAAGTTATGGAGTGCCTGCAAAGTGAAGGATTTGGTGTAGAAGGTGTAACACAGGTTACGTCACAGCATGATGGAATGAGCCCCCAAAGTAAGGAAAAGCAAGAAGATCAGGAGACATCTGAAGGAGAAATAATGACATGGGAAAGAAAAAAGAGATTAATGTGGTGCAATATCTATGCAAAGAAGAAAGCAAAACTAATCAGTACAAAAAGAGCAGCACCAAAGATATTTGAAGAGAAATCCAGGCAACGGAATCCAGACATGGAAAACTTTATAATACAAAAAATAGGAAGACAAAGAGGAAAAGCAGAAAATGAGATTAGTAATGGAGAAGTTAAAGAAATAGAAACTTGAGGTTATGAAGTACCCGTGAAGTGAAGGATTCAGTGTAGAAAATCTAATTCAGAAAGCACCAAAACAGGATATCACAATGGACATCCAAATTAAGGGGAAACCAGTGGAACAGGAAGTAATTTGTCAGGTGCCATATGAAGATATTGTGGAGCCTTTCACAGGAAACCAGTATAAACCTTCACATGAATCTGAAGAGCAAGGGAAGGAACAGGAAACTGTGGAAACTCGGACGCAGTCAGTGTTGAGGAGTGATAGGTCAGTAGTGAGTTCCCATATGACAGAGCACCAGATGAAATTGAAGAGAATGTGCCGCAGGAAGATGCTATAGAACTTTCTATAGAATGCACGCAGGAAATGGAAAACAAAAATGTGCTATCAGTTTAGAGGAAAATGTGCTAAGAGAAGAGTTGTTTGATTTAATAGAGATAGATATATTAAGATCAATGAAAGAAATAGACTGCAGAAGGTCAATAAAACCCAAAAAGTCAGAAGTCTGATAAAACAAATGAAGACATTAATTAGTACTGTTCATACAGATCCATGCGATATAACAGAAGTAAACATGATATATTACTGTGCAGCTAAATTAATAACTGATAAAGTTCTACCACAAGAACACGGGGTAGTGACGGAAAGGAAGGGGAAAATCGAATACCATCATGGAAATATCGAATAGAGAAAACTTTAAAGCAATTAAGACAAGTGTCACTGTTAGAAAAGTATAGAACAGGGAACAGATCAACAAAAATACTTAGAAAGATAGACATGATAAAAGCTATGCTCAGTATTAGAACAGATCAGGATCTATCATGCACTATCGCAAATAAACTAAAAATCTCAGCACAGGCAGAAAAACTTAGAAGATACGCAGATAAATATAAAGAAAAAGTACAAAATAAGCAATTTATTTCTGACCCAAAAAAGTTTTATAGAGAATTGGGAAACAAGGTAAAAGGAATTGAAAGACCACCAAAAAAAGAAGAAATAGCTATATCTTAGGGAAGTATTTATGAAGATCATGTGGAACATAACAAAAAATGCTAAATAGATATAAGAAGTAAAAGAAAGAATAAGAAGTTTAAAGGTGCAGGATATGAAATGGGATGAAGTAACAGCCAGAGAGATTTTTAAAAAATTAAGAAAAGCCTCTAATTGGAAAACCCCAGGCCCAGATCCAGTACCTAATTTCTGGTTAAAAGTATTTGCATGAAGATTTAGCCATGAGTAAGAACTATTTATATGCGCACCACAAACAGACACCAACCTGGCTAATAACAGGGAAAACAATGCTCCTACTTAAGAGTGAATATGCAAGCTACCCAAAAAATTATAGACCAATAACTTGCTTTCCGACGACGTATAAACAATACACTGGAATTGATGACGACAGAATTTATAGTCATTTAGAAGAAAATCAATTATGGAAATAGAACAAAAAGGCAATAAAAGAAAGTCATATGGAACAAAGGATTATTTGTTGTTAAATGAAGTCATAGTGGAGAACTGTAAAAAGGGGAAGAATATAAGTATGGCATGGATTGACTACAAAAAAGCATTTGATAGCATTTGATAGTATCCAACATTCATGGTTAAAAGAGTGCTTAAAAATGTATAAGATGCACCCTACACTGATCGACTATATTACAGTGACCATGAAACAGTGGCAGACCACTTTGCAATTAAGCCATGATAAAGGACAAATTATTATTTCAGGGATAAAAATTCAAAGGGGGATATTCCAGGGTGACTCTTTGTCATCACTGCTATTCTGCCATGCCCTTAACCCATTAAGATGTCTACTTAACAGCTTAGGTCATGGCTATAATTTGGCTCCTAGAAAACAACAAAGTATAAAGACTTCTCATCTTCTCTTTGTTGATGATTTAAAACTGTATAGCTCATCAGATGAGGAACTGAAAGTACAACTGCAAGTTGTAAAAACTTTTTCAGATGATATAAGAATGTCACTTGGTCTTCGTAAATGTGCAAAAGCAACCTTTAAAGCAGGAAAACTGCAGCACAAAGAAAACTTCAGTTTGGGACAAGAATGTGATATAAAAGAACTTGAGCAAGAGGGGGTGTATAAATATTTGGGAGTTGAATGATCAACAATAAAGCATGAACAAATGCAAATAAAACTTAGTAAGGAATACTTTAGAAAACGTAAATTAATCCTGAAAACAGCACTGACATCTAGGAAACAAAATTAAAGCTATAAACCAATTTGCTCTTCCTGTCCTAACTTACAGTTTTATAGTGACTGACTGGCCCCAAAACATGTTGGATAGATTAGACAGGAAAACAAGAAGGATCTTTCATGCTCACCAAATGATTTATAAAAATCAGTGCATACCAAGATTATATATTCCCCGTTCCGAAGGAGGGATGGACTTCCTTGAAAGTGATTACATGTATAGATCTGCAATCGTGGGACTGCACACATATCTGCTGACCTCACAAGACCCAAATGTAGTGAAAGTTTTGAAACATGAGGAGAATAAATCTAAGATGACTTCTCTGCTTAATCTAGCAGAAGCATATCGGCGTCAAGCAGGAATAGAAATCAAACCAGAAGTAGATAAAAATCAGACAGCAACTGAATGTGCCAACAAAACAAAAGAAAGAATATAAGGTGAAGGATCAGGTGAGAAGGCAAGAAATGTGGAAAATGCATAAATATAGTTGCAAGTATAGAAAAACTTCTGGAAGAACCTCATGCTGATCAGGATCGATTGCAGGAATGGTTAAGGAGAGGCAAATTCAAACCAAGCGATGAAAAGTTAATATTGGCAGTCCAAGATAGGCTACATACACATTGGTTTACAAAGTCCATTGAACATGCGGGAGTAACAGACAAATGTAGGTTTTGTAAAAAAGGATTGGAAACAGTTGCACACCTCGTTGCTGTTTGTGACATACTAATGGTAGAAGGACTGTATACTGAAAGGCATAATAATGTGGCAAGACTATTGCACTGGGGATTGTGCAAATGTTATGGTATTGAAGTAGATGAAAAACACTGGAAACATCAGCCACAAAGCATGATAGAAAATGATGAAGTCTATATCACATGGGATCATCCATTACCAACATTTCAAAAGATAGATGCTAGAAAACTGGATATAGTAGTCTATGAAAAGAAGACAAAAGTAGCATTGATCATTGAAATTGCCACACCCAGTGACTACAGTGTCTTGCATACAGAGAGACACAAAGTCATAAAATATCAGGATTTGCAGGCAGAAATGAGAGCAATGTGGAAGCAAAATACCCAGACAGTTTCAATAGTAGTAGGAGCAACGGGTTTTATAAAAAAAGAATATACAATCGTATTTAGTTATGTTACCAATACATGTAATCTTCAAAAAGCAAACTACAAAACTGGTGAAATAGTGAACCGGTTCACAATAAGAGCAAGGCTTCTAAAAGTCTCAAATGAATTTATTAGACCAAGATAAAAAGTGAGCGTATAAACGCTTTCGGCAAAAACAGTGTCTCGCCTTCTTCAGACAAATAACCTAATACAATTTTAAAACTATGTTATATATTCACATCAATTAAAGTAATCCAATCACTTAAAAATGCATTCATATGTATCAACGTTACCAAGGGAACCTTAAAGAAATAATTCCATCAATACAAGTGAATAGGAACTTGGATAGGGTAAAGTGATAAAACAAATTTAAATACATGATCATTAAATGTTCGCAATTACTTCATAAAATAGGGCTTGTAAACAATACCCAAATGAGTCTGTGGAAGTATAAAACATCAAGAAAAAAATGCGTTCATAATATGAATATTATACGCATTTTAACGTGCTTTACATATGCGTATTCTGAATAGATTAATTAATAAAAATTACAAAAAAATACAGTAAAATTACCACACCATAACCATTAATGCTACCTAAAATGTAATGGATAATTATAAATATAATATATAAATAACTTCTTTACACTGTAAATATATAAATAGCATTTAAATAAATGCTATTATGAATGCTAATATATACATAAATAAATTACTATGGCAAATTCTAAAATTGATATACTGTACATATTGCACCAATAAATTGATTTGAATCAAAAACTTATTTTAAATGCTTCTACATATTGATTAGTGTACTTCACAGTTGTTCTACAGCATGATGCCCGAACTGTCAATCAATATCACGTCATTATGCAATAACTCCCATCAATCAATTATTGATATTAATATAAATAAATACAAACTAAAAGATATATAAAAAAAACATCTGTACACTGCCTCTAACTCAAGTCATGTTAATCCAACTATTAATTAAATATCATCTGTTATAAGAAAGCCATTTTAACACAGGCTTTATAGATAAAGCCTCGTTGATGCCAGGGAAAATATGGGCTCTAGTGCACACCTGCCAAACCAATTCATTTACTTCCAATTGAATTTGCCAAGGCCCCCCCCCTGTTATCTAAATCCCTTTTTTGTAAAATTGTGAAACTAAAAGTGTGGCCTTCATTCTCTAAAATGTGCCTAGCTAAAGCGTTATTAACATCCTTCTTGCTTATCGCATACTGATGTTCATATATCCTGGATTTAATTTACGCTCGGTTTTACCGATGTAAAATGCCTTGCAAAAATTGCACAGTGCCACATATATTACTATTTTTGTTTCACAATTATAATAATTATTCATTTTATATATTCTATTGTTAATAGTAACCTGGTTGCCTACCTTTATAAACCTACATTGGGCACATGAGCCACATTTAAACATCCCATGCTGCCTATTTATGTTGACCTTTTTCTTAGTTCTTTCTAGCAAAGATTTTAAATTATCCCCTCTTCTATATGTTATCTTAGGGGTATCACCTAATGAGCTTATCAGGTGTCTATCATTTCTTATAACATCCCAATTTTTAAAAATAACTTCTCTGATTTCTTTGAAATCTAAAGAATAGGTGTGCAAAAAACTGATGCAATACTTATTATTATCAACATTACTTGTTCGCATCTTGTCACTTTGTATATTGTCTACCACCTGGTCTGTAATTAGAGTGAAATTATCCTTTTCACCTAATAAAGGAAAGAAGAAACCTTCATTGCGTTTAGATGTAATTTCTGAAATTACGCTCAAAATCAACGCAGAAGGGTAGCCCCTAGCCAAAAACATACCCCTAAGTCTATCACATTCCATTTCATAGTCATGCCGGTCGGTCACCATACGTGCTGCTCATACTATCTGACCTTTAATGACTGCTTTTTTCTGATGGTATGGATGGTTGCTTGAATAATGCAACAGAGAATTGGAGTACGTTGGTTTTCTATAAACTAAACTTTTAAATTTACCATTAATTCTGTCATTGATTAACAATATATCTAAATAGTTAATCTCATTGACCCCAATATTGTACGTAAAATCTAAAAAATCGGTCATTTTGGAGATCTTATCAACAAATGCAGGAATAAGTTCCTGATTTTCTTCCCAAATACAAAATATGTCATCCTGGTACCTAGTGTACCAAGTGACGTATTTCTGAAACCAGTCATTTTTGAAAAGCAAGGTATTCTCTCAGAAAGCCATGACAGCATTAGCAAATGTGCCCCCACAAGGGGAGCCCATTGCCACACCAGATGTCTGCAAGTAGAAATTATTTTCAAACGTGAAAAAATTGTTAGTCAACACCACTTCCAGCAGTGTCTCAATCAAATAGATGGTGTCATCACAGACCTTCTTGGACAACATAAACTGCCTCACCCATTTAAGCCCCACCATTTGGGGTATAGTGGTGTACAAGTCTTTGACGTCAATCGTCAAAAAAATAACTTCTGGTGAATACTTTTGTTTATTAATGTTGGCATGGTGACCGACCGGCATGACTATGAAATGGAATGTGATAGACTTAGGGGTATGTTTTGGCTAGGGGCTACCCTTCTACGTTGATTTTGAGCGTAATTTCATAAGTTACGTATAAACGCGATGAAGGTTTCTTCTTTCCTTTATTAGGTGAAAAGGATAATTTCACTCTAATTACAGACCAGGTGGTAGACAATATACAAAGTGACAAGATGCGAACAAGTAATGTTGATAATAATAAGTATCGCATCAGTTTTTTGCACACCTATTCTTTAGATTTCAAAGAAATCAGAGAAGTTATTTTTAAAAATTGGGATGTTATAAGAAATGATAGACACCTGATAAGCTCATTAGGTGATACCCCTTAGATAACATATAGGAGAGGGGATAATTTAAAATCTTTGCTAGAAAGAACTAAAAAAAGGTCAACATAAATAGGCAGCATGGGATGTTTAAATGTGGCTCATGCGCCCAATGTAGGTTTATAAAGGTAGGCAACCAGGTTACTATTAACAATAGAATATATAAAATGAATAATTATTATAACTGTGAAACAAAAATAGTAATATATGTGGCACTGTGCAATTTTTGCAAGGCATTTTACATCGGTAAAACCGAGCGTAAATTAAAATCCAGGATATATGAACATCAGTATGCGATAAGCAAGAAGGATGTTAATAACGCTTTAGCTAGGCACATTTTAGAGAATGAAGGCCACACTTTTAGTTTCACGATTTTACAAAAAAGGGATTTAGATAACAGGGGGGGCCCTTGGCAAATTCAATTGGAAGTAAAGGAATTGCTTTGGCAGGTGCGCACTAGAGCCCATATTTTCCCTGGCATCAACGAGGCTTTAACTATAAAGCCTGTGTTAAAATGGCTTTCTTATAACAGATGATATTTAATTAATAGTTGGATTAACATGACTTGAGTTAGAGGCAGTGTACAGATGTTTTTTTATATATCTTTTAGTTTGTATTTATTTATATTAATATCAATAATTGATTGATAGGAGTTATTGCATAATGACGTGATATTGATTGACAGTTAGTTCAGGCATCATGCTGTAGAACAACTGTGAAGTACACTAATCAATATGTAGAAGCATTTAAAATAAGTTTTTGATTCAAATCAATTTATTGGTGCAATATGTACAGTATATCAATTTTAGAATTTGCCATAGTAATTTATTTATGTATATATTAGCATTCATAATAGCATTTATTTAAATGCTATTTATATATTTACAGTGTAAAGAAGTTATTTATATATTATATTTATAATTATCCATTACATTTTAGGTAGCATTAATGGTTATGGTGTGGTAATTTTACTGTATTTTTTTGTAATTTTTATTAATTAATCTATTCAGAATACGCATATGTAAAGCACGTTAAAATGCGTATAATATTCATATTATGAACGCATTTTTTTCTTGATGTTTTATACTTCCACAGACTCATTTGGGTATTGTTTACAAGCCCTATTTTATGAAGTAATTGTGAACATTTAATGATCATGTATTTAAATTTGTTTTATCACTTTACCCTATCCAAGTTCCTATTCACTTGTATTGATGAAATTATTTCTTTAAGGTTCCCTTGGTAACGTTGATACATATGAATGCATTTTTAAGTGACTGGATTACTTTAATTGATGTGAATATATAACATAGTTTTAAAATTGTATTAGGTTATTTGTCTGAAGAAGGCGAGACACTGTTTTTGCCGAAAGCATTTATACGCTCACTTTTTATCTTGGTCTAATAAATTTATTTGTGACTTTTAGAAGCCTTGCTCTTATTGTGAACCGGTTCGCTATTTCACCAATACATGTAATCTTGTACAAATTGCAGAAGGAGTCATTACTGGGCACATTGTGGGTGCTGCGAAGAACACTTCTTGCTGACATCAAAGATTGACACAATACCAATTCCATGAACTTTAATCATACTTTGACTTAAGAATGGGGTCCATTCCCATTATGGTACTAGCAACCCAAAAGACTTGAAAAAATTAAAATAGTGGACATATAATACATATTTGGGTTTTAGGGGAGTATATTTGTAATGTAAATCCAATATGAATTTTTGCTACCTAAAATGTTGCACCACATTTGCCTGGTCACAAGATATTTCTAAAATAGACCCATAAAATAGCCTTGCTGCCTGAAAGATTGTACCGTGTTTGCTCGGTTAAAAGAGTTCATAAATTAGAATTCAAACAGACACATTCTTTGAATGCAGGTACTTGAGATGTTCAAGTTATGAACAAGTGTGGCAAACAAAATAAAAAGTGGGTTTTTGTTTGTGTGCTTTCTTTTCTTTTCATTTTTTCTTTTTCTTTTTTTTTTCCTTGCATGGCAACATGCCCTCCTGCACACCATTCCATGTTAGGTGGCACACAGTTGCTGAACAGAAACAGTGATCACTAAGAGGCAATGTAATGGTTGTCTTGCTTTTTTCCAAGGTTCACTATCTCGACCTACCCAGAACTTCATAATAATCAAATAACTCAAAACAGCATGACTGAGCAAATGTGAGCTGTGCATGAAAGATGAAACAAGTGAAAGCCTTCTAAGCTATTTCATGGTTCTAATGGATAGGTACGTGTGCAAGAACAGGAACTGATAATCTCTCTCTTTCCATATGTATATATACATATTAGATAGATAGATAGATAGATAGATAGATAGATAGATAGATAGATAGATATAGATATATAGATATATATATCTATATATAGATATATAGAATCTACTATTGTTATTTCGAACGGCAAAACATTTGCCGTTTGAAATAACGAAAAATTAAACTGAAACAAAATATTTCAAGTGTACACAATGTCTCCCCAAATGATCGCACATTTGAGTCGACATTATCGCCGAAATTGTGACGTGATAGGAGCTGCGCCCCCGACACCCCCTGCTAGTAATATATTCCAACTGTAAGAATGCACTACAGTGGGGATATGGATGAATTTCCAATCCCCACTGTACCGCGATCTTGTACATATAGTCGAACACACATGAGAATGCAGTACTGCATTTGCATAAGTGTGTTCGACTATCCAATACACTTTTCATTTTGTGAACGACATTCTGATTTTCGGCAGCATAACTGCCGACAGAATGTAGTTTGCACAAATGATAGTAAACCGATATATAGATATAGATATATATAGATATATACAAACACACATACACACCACACACACACACACACACACACACACACACACACACACACACACACACACACACACACACACACACACACACATGAAAGTCATATCCTGAAAAAAAGAATTCCTTGTAAAGCAGCAACACTTGGATGAGCAAGATTCAAAAGATGACTTCGGCTGGTGACATATTCAACCATAGCACAGAATAAATTGGGGATAATAAATATGTAGATAAAAAGGTAAAAAAGAGAAGGTTGCCTACATAAGCAGCAAAAATAATACCTAACTGTCACAGAAATATAGTCACTTTGGAGGCCCTGGAATATAGCATTAAGCTTGTTTTTTGAAGAGCAGTTACAGGGTCATTCTGTATTTGACGAGTCATTATTAAAACAGATGAAAAGAGGAAGCAAAGTAGTAACCTCTGATGCAGAAAAATGCTAAACCTATCAAGTGATACAAGAGGATATGGTACTAAGTGCAACATTTACAGCTGAACTGCAATAAACTAAGATGCATATTTAGAGAAGTAGACATGTTTCTGCCTCAACATATGAAGAGAGAAGAGAGAAGTGATTTATTTTTTTTTTCTCTTTCTTTTATAGATTTGTTGCACTTAATTAGAAGCCTACAGTTTTAATTTTCTCTTTAGTTTTACTTATTATTTGTTACCAACACTGTTTCCCTGCTGTTGCTCAAATTTATTTAGCTATTCAAATGTATCTATATGTATGTATACATGTTCACATAAATTCAGAATATTTTCTCTTTGTAGTGTCAAATCTTTGATCTTTTGCTGAGTTTTGGCTGAAAGGGATCCAAAAGATAACATTACTTACCTAATTCTTTATCATCGTAATCATAACCCTTATATTCATCATCCGTTACTGTCAGTTGGTTTAAAATTATCTATTTAGCCTTACATAAAGAATGCCACAATGGTTTATTCTAGCATTTTGTCATCAGTAGCAACTTTAAAAATTAATCTAAAGTTATAAGAGGATCTCATTTAAAGGCAATTTCAAGCAGCAATTGGTGCAGTGGTGCAGCAGTTAACATCGTCACCTCACAGCAAAAGGCTCTCTGGTTCGATTCTCAGCTAGGGTACCTTCTGTGTGGAGTATGGATGTCTCCCACTCCCACATTCCAAAGACATGTATCTGAAGTATTTCTCCCTCTTCTTCCACTGAAAATAGTCTCTGTCCTAATTGGACTTTCCTGGTCAACAAATGATAAATAAATTCTATGACTGAAACTTTATTTCCTTGTTTTGTATGGAAAGCCTTCTTTCAGCTATGTCAAGAATCTAAGTGGCAACTCGCAGATATGCTCTGAGCTAGTGCAAAATAGAACAAAATATACTGAACCCACTGATATTGCCAACATCCTGGCAGATAGATTCAGTGCAAACTTCACCCCCCTCTCACTCCCAAAAGAGCCCACAAAAATACTGAAAAAATGTAGGGTCCCGGAAATCACAGATGCACAGGTGAAAACAGCCCTTTCAAAAGCCAAAAGCACAGCTTCAATGGGGCCAGATGGTGTCCCAGGCTACATCTTGCACGAACTACAGAACAAACTAACCCCCCCCACCTAAACACACTGTTCAACCTCAGCCTGTCCACAGGCTATGTACCCATAGAATGGTGTACAGCAACGGTTATTCTGCTCCACAAAGGAGGGGCCACAACTGACCCTGGTAACTATCACCCCATAAGTCTGACTAGCCTGGCCTGCAAGGCTATGGAGCGCATCATCATGGAACTCATTAACAAAGACATTGGGAACCTCCAAACACTTGACCCAACCCAGTTCAGCTTTGTTAAGGGCAGATCATGCCTACAAAACCTGGTTGACTTCTTCGAGACAGTCACCAAGGCCATAGATGGGGGAAGATAGTTCACACAGCCTACCTTGATCTCACCAAGGCTTTTGACACCATTCCCCACTCAGGAATTATAGAAAAACTCACCAGCCTGAACATAAACCCCTACGTCACGAGATGGGTTGCCAACTGGCTTACAGACAGAACTCACACGGTAAGAATAGTGGGCTCCAGGTCCGACTCTAAACCAGTCACAAGTGGTGTCCCACAAGGCTCGGTCCTGGGACCTCTACTGTTCGGCATATACTTCTCAGAAGTACAGGCAAACACAGGGGGACTATGGCTAACCAAGTTCGCTGATGACTGCAAACTGGGAGCCATAATTGACTCTCTGGCTGACACAGACATTCTCCAAAAGGGCCTTACTGAGATGGACACCTGGTGTCAAAGTCATGGTCTCAAGCTAAATGCCAAAAAATGCATAGTCATCCCGTTTGGGAAAAACAAAACACCCATGAATTACCACATAGGTGACAGCCCCCTTAATACAGAAGAGGTAATAAGAGATCTGGGGATACAGGTAGACAGTAATCTCTCCCTTGACAATCATATTGCCAAAGTAGTTAGGAAATCCTTCTATGTAGCCCATCTAATTACTAAAGGGTTCGCATCTAGAAATAAAGAGGTTATAGTGACCCTCTACTCGTCACTCATCAGACCCATCATGGAGTACAAAGCCCCATTTGGGATGTACCTCACAAGACACTTCCAATAGCTGGAAAGACCACAAAAGTACCTCACCAAGAGGATTACTGGCCTTAAACATATGTCTTATGCAGCCCGACTGGAAAAACTCCAGCTGTACTCAGTCGCATATCGCTTACTCAGAGGTGATCTCTGCCTAACTTACAAAGCCATGTCCAACTCAGAATTGATGGACATGCTCCACCTAAAGAAATCCAAGTCACTGCAAGCCACTCACTCCAGTGAGCTAAACCTCGCCACAACAATAAATAGAACATGCTGGAGGGATAGATTCCTGTCACAGGGACTCCCCATGCTTTGGAACAAAATTCCTAACTACATTAGGCAGATCCCCTCAATAACACTCTTCAAGAGAAACCTTGACGAGTTCATAGGTTCATAGGTGGGTACTAGGCTATTGGCCCTAGGGCTTATATAAGCCTAGCCAAAGGTACCCTGGCTTTCGCCACCCAAGAAAATTATTTTCCTGTGCCACTGTCGAGCAGAGCCACAGAAGTGATCCCCGGGGTGAATTTCCTATCTCCCATCCAATCATTAAAATTTTTCTTGAACAGTGCTAATGGGGAGCTTTGTTTGATATAGATAGGTAGTTTGTTCCAGAGTATGGGAAGTCTCTGGGACAGGAATCTATCCCTCCAGCATGTTCTGTTTATTGTGGTGACAAGGTTTAGGTCCCTAGAGCGTGTAGCTCGTAGGGATTGGGATTTCTTTAAGTGGGGCATGTCTAAAAGCTCTGGGTTTGACATAGCTTTGTGTGTTAGGCAGAGGTCGCCTCTGAGTAGGCGAAATGCAGCCGAGTAAAGCTGCAGCTTTTTGAGACGGTCTGCATAGGGCATCTCTTTGAGGATGGTAATCCTCTTTGTGAGGTATTTCTGTGGCCTTTCCAGTTGTTGTAGATGTCTTGTGAGGTACATACCAAAAGGGGCATTGCACTCTATAATGGGTCTAATGAGTGATGAGTAGAGGGGACCAATGACCTCTTTTTTCCTGGATGAGAAACCTTTTGTGATAAGGTGTGCCACATAGAAGGATTTCCAGACTACTGTGGCAATGTGATTATCAAAGGGGAGACTACTGTCCACCTGTGTCCCAAGGTCTCTTATCACACTTTTGGTGTTAAGTAGACTACCTCCTATGTGGTAGTTCATGGGTACCAAAAGGAATGACAATGCACTTTTTGGCATTGAGCTTGAAGCCATGGCTTTGACACCAGGCATCTGTCTCAGCAAGGCCCTTTTGTAGGATGTCCACATCTTTTGGAGTTTTGATTATGGCTCCTAGTTTGCAGTCATCTGTGAACTTCATTAGCCAAAGACCTTCTGTGTTGGCCTGTACTTCAGAGAAGTAGATACCAAACAGGAGAGGACCCAGGATTGAACCCTGTGGTACTCCACTTGTCACTGGTCTGAAGCTGGATTTGGAGTCTGCTACTTTCACAGTGTGGGTTCTGTCAGTGAGCCAGTTGGCAACCCATCTTGTAACATAGGGATTTATACCTAGTTTAATGAGTTTATCTATAATTCCAGAGTTGGGGGTGGCGTCAAAAGCCTTTGCGAGATCTAGATAGGCTGTGTGAACCACCTTACCCTCATCTACGGCTTTGGTGACTGCTTCAAAGAAGTCTATCAGGTTTAGGAGACATGATCTACCTTTTACAAACCCAAACTGGGTGGGGTCCTGAGTTTGGAGATTACCAATGTCATTGTTTATAAGTTCCATGATGATACGCTCCATAGCCTTGCAGACCAGGCTCGTTAGGCTAATGGGGCGGTAGTTTCCAGGGTCTGTGGTGGCTCCCCCTTTGTGGAGTGGGATAACTGTTGCTGTGTGCTATTCAGTGGGAACATAGCGTGAGGTGAGGCTATGATTGAACATAGTACTTAGGTGGGGTGCCAGTTCATTCTGTAGTTCATGTAGAACACAGCCTGGGATGTCGTCAGGTCCCATGGATGCTGTGTTCTTGGCTTTGGATAGTTTGTTTTTTACCTGTGCAGCCGTGATTACAGGAACTTTGCATTCTTCTGGTATAGAAATGGGCCCTTTAGGGGATGAGAGAGCGGTAAAGTTAGCACTGAACCTATCTGCCAGGATGTTGGCAATATCAGTTGGTTCTGTATATTTAGTGCCATTGTGCTGTAATTCAGAGCAGATCTGAGTGTTGCCATTGAGATTCTTGACATAGCTATAGAATGCTTTGTGGTTGTCTTTAGAGTCAGTGGTGATTTTGTTTTCATAACTAGCTTTGGAGGATTTTATGAGGGATCTCAGCTTCTTACTGAAGCTGACCAGGGAGTTTCTCCAATCATGGGATGTTACTCTTTTTTGCAACGGTTTCTTTCTTCTGTTGTAGAGTTTGTTTATGGCAGAGGACCACCAGATTGGCTTCCTTTTTTTGGAGGATAGCATCTTGGTTCTGTTAGGGATTGCACGATCCATGCACTTATGTAAGTGCTTATAAAGTGGATGGATAACTGAAAATACACCCCTGGGATCACTCCATTGGCTCTTATTGACAGAGGCTCAGTTAATTAATCAATGGGGCGGCGAAAGCTGACACACTCTGGCTAGGCTTATAAATGCTCTCGGGCAGATAGCCTAGTACCTACCTATGAACCTATGAACCTATAAAGTGTCTGAAGTCTTAGCCATGTTCCTTGTGGTCTGTGGGTACATCCATCCACTTTCAGACTCAGACATTCAAATTAATCTTCTTCTTCTTCTTCTTTCGGCTTTTCCCGGTTAGGGGTCGCCACAACGGATCACCTGTCTGCTCATGATTGGCAGTGGAGTTTTACAGTGTCAAGTTAATAAGCAAATATATTACAAGATATAAGAAATGAATGTAGAAAGGTTAAGGTAAAGCTGTCCAGTGTATGCTAAATGTAAAGACGGCATTCACTAAGAATCAGCTTATTAGTCAGTCAGTAGAATATCATATTATACCGGCAGATGTACAGACAGATATACAGACATTCTGGCTAATGTGGGCACACATGCACACACACACACACACACACACACACACACACACACACACACACATACACACACACACACACACACACACAAACACACACACACACACACACACACACACACACACACACACACACACACACACACACACACACACACACACACACACACACACACACACACACACTCACACATGCACACACACTCACATATGTACACACACATATGCACACACACATATGCACACACACACACACACCCACACACACACACATATATATATATATATATATATGTATATATATATATATATATATATATATATATATATATATATATATATATATATATATATATATATATATATATATATATATCAACATGTGGCCAAGATAACAAGAAAATCATTCTATGTTGCCCGACTTAGTTATTTATTTATTTATTTTACATTTGTTTGCCAGGAAATTCCGACTGGATACAGGTCCATTTTCATCGGAGGCCTGGGGAGAAATGTTCCACATTACAATACTTTACATGAAAGTAAAAAGAAGTAGAACATACATACATATGGCATATATACACATCAGGACAACATGCTGGTGATTAACAAACATACATATAGCATATATACACACAATAGGACATCATGTTAGTGATTAACATTTCTTACAGTAGACAATCAGAGGCACATTTTTTTTTCTTTTGCAGTTATAAGTTTTGTAAGCTAAATATATATGGGTTTGGAAGCTTTCAGGGGAGAAACTGTTTATACATAGCTGTACCCTGACAAATTCTCTTGGTATGGATTAGCCTGGTGAGTGGCATGAGTAATAATTGCTTATACATAAGGGCATGGCATCCAGGTCCAAGGATGTCAAATTGCCACTTTATTTGGCCCTTATCAGACCCATCATTGAGTATAATGCCCCCTTTGACATGTACCTGACCAGACATATGCAAGAGCTGGAACTCCCACAAAGGTTCCTTATCAGGAGAATGCAGAGTATAAACACATTGTCCTATATATATCACCTTAAAACCCTATCGCTATACTCAGTCTCCTACAGGTTACCATGAGGCAATCTATGCCTGGCATACAAGGCATCCTCAGATCCAGCTCTGATGAACCCTTTGCACATCCTCAAAATGAGCACCATCAGAACCACTAGACCCAAAGATTTAGATTTTGCTTGTGACATAATAAGACATGTTGGTAATGCAGATATACGTCTCATAGGATCTCCATGCTGTGGAACAGACTCCATATCCATGTGAAGCAGAGTCCATCCTTGACCCTATTTAAACATAATTTTGACCAATGGATGGCCTGCACCTGACTCCTCTAGGGTTTCAGTTATTGGCAAAGACATTATTCACTCCCATAGTGTCTTTTTTTGGCGATGCCCATCCTGATAAACTTACTAACATACTGAAAAAAACAAAGGAAAATATGGAGATGTTAGTGATCAATCCCAGGAGCCTAAATAAGAAACTCCACTCCCTACAAGCCCTTCACACTCTGGAGGACATTGATGTTTGTGTAGTGATTGAGACATGATTTAAAATAGCAGTAACCATTCCGGCTGTGCAGGGCTATACCACACCTTTAGACCAGCTACTGTGCAGGAGAGGAATAATATGGAGGTGTCTCAGTCTATATTGAGAAGAAACTCACATCAAGGCTAGTAAAGCAGTATGATGCACTAGAGCGTCTTCATACCCATCAGGAAGGTTCTGTACCGTTTGTTAACTACAGAACTCCCAGTATGACACAAGAACACCTCAATGCATATCTACAGGAACTAGAATCATTCAGTATTAAACCCCAATACTATTTTCCTAGGTGACCTAAACTGTACAACTATAGACTGGGAACCTAAACCACCATTAGTGCACAAGAACAGAGATTCATGGGCTTTGTCAATACAAATGCCCTGGAACAATAGTACTCACTGGGGGAGAGTAACATCTTGGATCTTGCACTTACTAATATAGCAGCATCTTGCACCATCCCTTGCTATCTTCATCACTTATTAGGTCTGATCATAAAGCTGCCTCATTCAAAATAAAACTGAAGCCAGAGATACCTTCCACACAAGCTACATTTAGAAATTTCTTTTAAGACAAACTACTTAGTTTTAAGTGATATATTGCCATGCTTCAAATCTCCACCAAACCCAGTTAAGTCTACTGAATACACAGAAACATACACCACCACACTATATAGCATGTAAATGCAGCTGTACCCCATAGGAATAAGTGCAAGGCAAACCCCAGAAATAAAACCACATAGTGGAAACATAATTTCAACAAGCTTTATAATAAAATGAAAATAATTTTTACCAAAAGTAAGAAGTGTAATTTCTAGAATGTTAGAGCCCTTGTCACTGAAATAAACAACTCAGGAGCTTAAAAAAATCCACAAAAGCCAAGTTTGTGGCTAAAATAGTGACCCAGGCCAAAGACAATCACAAGGTATTTTTTTAGTTATGTTTGTAATCTCAAAACCACAATGCAACAATGACTGAGATGATAGTGAATAGTTACCTACACTAAGGCTGAAGACATAGTGAACCTGCTCTAACTTTACACCCCTCCCCTCCATCTGTTCCTCAGGATACCTGAAACTAGCTTGCCACCAGTTATCACGCAAGACCAAATCTTAGAAGTGCAATCAAAAGCTTATAATACTGCATTGAAGGGTCCTACACACACACACACACACACACACACACACACACACACACACACACACACACACACACACACATATATATATATATATATATATATATATATATATATATATATATATATATATATATATCCCTGGATTCATCTTAAATAACATGAAGTACAATTTAGCCACACCTCTAACAACACTGTTAAATTTCAGCCCCAATACAAGTTTTGTACTAAGTGAATGGAGAGCTGCTACAGTCAATCCCCTGAAAAAAGGAGGGTCTTCCGCAGACCCAGGCAATTACAGACTCATAAGTATGACCAGCATCATATGTACAGCCATAGAAAGACTTATCATGGAACTAATCAATCCAGACATAGGGAACTTCCGAACACTGGATCCAACTCAGTTTGAATTCATCACAGCCAGGTCATGCTTACTCAACCTAACAGATTTTTTTTAAATGTCACTAAAGCAAAGAATGAAGGCAAAAATGTACACACTGCATACCATGACCTTCCCAAAGCATTTGGCACAATTCAACACTCAGGCATAGTGGAAAAGTTAAATAAACTAGGAATAAATCCAACTGGCTCAAAGATAGGATTCAGATAATCATAATATGGGAAGTTACCTCCACAAAGAGACTAGTGACCAGTGGAGTCTCCCAAGGTTATGTGCTGGAACCTCACCTATTTGGCATCTACTTTTCTGAAGTAAAAGCAATTACAAAAGGCCTCTGGCTGACTACGTTTGCAGATGACTGCTAGCTAGGAGCAGTTACTGAATCCCCAAATGACTTAGACATCCTGCAGGACCCTTTGTCCCAAATAAATAACTGGTGCCAAAATCATGGATAGAAAGTAAATGCCAAAAAAGGCATTGCTGTATCCTTTAGGAAGTCATCTACCTCAGGGTACTACCACATCGACAATATGTTCCTTAGAGATGACCCAGTTGCTAAGGATTTTTGACTTTATGTGGACAGTGACCCAACTTTTCACCAACATGTGTTCATTGCTGTAACAAAGTCCTTCCATATGGCACAGCTTATAAGCAAAGAGATTGTGTCTAGATCTAGGGATGTCATTGTCCATGTTTACTCAGACCTCATTAGGCCAGTCATTGAATATAATGCCCCCTTTGGCATATATCTGTCCAGACACATGCAACAACTGGAGTGCCCACAGAGATGCTTTACTAAAAAGATACAAGTCTGAAACAATATAGCCTACATGGACCACCTTATAGCCCTGTCACTATACTCGGTATCCTACAGATTGCTAAGAGATGACAACATACTCAAACACTTTTAAGCAAACGTTTATTTAATCAACAGCTCAGAATGTCGGAAAAAGGAGTACGGAAATATGTTGTTTGGCCAGCACTGAAATGTGTGATGTATTACATCATGTAAGCTACTCCTAACGGCTGTGTTTAGACTGTCACCTCCAGATAGGGAATTGGACAAAATCAAATTCGTCATGAAGACATGTGTAAAATGAAAAGCTATGTATGGGACGATTTATTTATTTATTTATTTTTGTGGGACAGGCTTCCTTATTTTTCAAGAGAGAGGAATGTTGGGGAAGGGTTGCAGGTATGTCTGGGTGAGGTAAACTGGGCTGGTGAAGAAGCAATTGCATACAGACAAGACAAACAAGACAAGAGACAGGGATGGTGAAGGACAAAAGAGTTGGGTGAACATTATGGTTGGGGTGAGAGTGGGGACATCATGAATGCATGGATGTCAGGTTGAGAGACAGTGAGAACTAAGTCATCACCCACCAGACGGTCATCACTGTCACCTCACTGTGCCAGTGGCTGCACTGTCTGATGTCTGCATCTCCTTGTGTTATTTAATACAATGATGGAGAGCAGTGTCTCCATCTGGCATAAGCATTCACCAACTGTGTGGTGCACAGCCCTACACACCAACCCTGGCAGTTCATCATGGGTGATAAACTCACCACCTCTGCCACTGCTCCCAGAGGGAGCCTCTGGCCTATCCTGTGGGAGAGAACTACATGGGGGTCTGGTAGTGCAGGGGCAGCAGAGGGGGTGCTACCAGGTTGTGCAACAGATTTGCTAGGTAGAGGTGCTGTAAGAAAGTCCTTCCATAAGGCACAGCTTATAAGCAAAGAGATTGTGACTAGATCTAGGGATGTCATTGTCCATGTTTACTCAGACCTCATTAGGCCAGTCATTGAATATAATGCCCCCTTTGGCATATATCTGTCCAGACACATGCAACAACTGGAGTGCCCACAGAGATGCTTTACTAAAAAGATACAAGTCTGAAACAATATAGCCTACATGGACCACCTTATAGCCCTGTCACTATACTCAGTATCCTGCAGATTGCTAAGAGATGACAACATACTTGAACACTTTTAAGTGAACGTTTATTTAATCGACAGCTCAGAATGTCAGAAAAAGGAGTACGGAAATATGTTGTTTGGCCAGCACTGAAATGTGTGATGTATTACATCATGTAAGCTACTCCTAACGGCTGTGTTTAGACTGTCACCTCCAGATAGGGAATTGGACCAAATCAAGTTCGTCATGAGGACATGTGTGTAAAATGGAAAGCTATGTATGGAACGATTTATTTATTTATTTATTTATTTATTTATTTGTGGGACAGGCTTCCTTATTTTTCAAGAGAGAGGAATGTTGGGGAAGGGTTGTAGGTATGTCTGGGTGAGGTAAACTGGGCTGGTGAGGAAGCAATTGCATACAGACAAGACAAACAAGACAAGAGACAGGGATGGTGAGGAACACAAGAGGTGGGTGAACATTATGGCTGGGGTGAGAGTGGGGACATCATGAATGCATGGATGTCAGGTTGAGAGACAGTGAGAACTAAGTCATCACCCACCAGACGGTCATCACTGTCACCTCACTGTGCCAGTGGCTGCACTGTCTGATGTCTGCATCTCCTTGTGTTATTTAATACAATGATGGAGAGCAGTGTCTCCATCTGGCATAGGCATTCACCAACTGTGTGGTGCTCAGGCCTACACACCAACCCTGGCAGTTCATCATGGGTGATAAACTCACCACCTCTGCCACTGCTCCCAGAGGGAGCCACTGGCCTATCCTGTGGGAGAGAACTACATGGGGGTCTGGTAGTGCAGGTGCAGCAGAGGTGGTGCTACCAGGTTGTGCAGCAGATGTGCTAGGTAGAGGTGCTGTAGCCAGTGGAGAGGGGACAGGAGTATCCCATGGGACTGGCCTACCCCGCTGTGCTGTAGGAAAAAAAATATAAAAAAATTAAACAAAAAAAAAAAAGAGAGAGAGAATAGAGCTGGGGTGAGACAAGAAAAAGGGAGAACATTAGTAACTTCATATGTGACATACAAAGCATTAATACAATTATTTGACTCTATTCTGTTACCTTTGCTTTTAACACTAATGACTCCTAACAAATACCTTGTTTACTGTTAAGACTACCCAGCTCCTAACAGATGCAGAATGTACTACAGATTGCAGCAACCAATCCTTGATGTGTGCATATATTGCACATATGTGTGTTCCAATTATATTGATTACAGTTTACAGCAGGCCAGTGGTGACACTGCTATAAATCTCTGACTGTACAATATCAAAGAAAAACAGTATTGTATATGTGGGAAGTGTGGATTTTGAAGGCACAACCTATGACTACTCTGTAATACTGAACTGTTGTTTTTGCCTCCAGAGTAATCCATGCACACTTTCCTATTACAGTTGAGAAATGAATGCTCAACGTGATACAACTGTGTAATTAACCAATAAATGCTTCGCAAATTTTAATGCTAAAATAATCTTACTGGTGGGAAGCATGCATACCACATGCATCTCGCATCCATGCCAATCTAGTAGCATGGTTTCACACATTCAGTTCTCAGTCTGTGATGGCTGTGGAGAAAACAGAACAGAACAGAATACCATTAAGCATACCAATCCCAACTATATCCAACATTTAACTCTTACAAATAGTCTCTGTATGTGATACTTACACATCTGTGGGGTGCCTCCTCTCCTACATTCCTTGATCCAATAGTTGAGGGTATCCCTCTTCCTCATCCTGATGCCTCCTATATTGTTCACCAGTGTGGGGGATACTGGTAGCACTGGTCAGAGCCCGGGCCAGACTATTCCATGTCTCTGCCTTGTAATCTGAGCCACGATAGTCCCTCTGCAAAAGCCTGTGCCCATGTTCATTCACTAGGAGTCCAACAAACACTTTGGACTCCTGGACATCCCATCTTTGAGCCTAAAATCTCAAACCCTAACCTGGAACACCTGCCATGCCTACCACAGATCAAAACCAATGTAGAATGATGTTTTTCCAGCAATTGCATGTATCATGCTTACTGTGAGTATGCACTTTCTGCTTTTGTAACATTTGAAAGTGTTGCGCATCACTTACCATCATACAAACACTTTGTTTAAGAGTGAGCACTGACAGGAAATGTGTTTGTGTGATGGCCAGTAGTATTAATTGAATGCATCTGGTGCATGTTTGTGGCTATCTGGGTTCTGTCTGCTACCTGGGTGGCCCATTTGTCTGGTTTGTGCACTTCTGTTGTATGCACAAATGAGATGCACATAGCGAAAGCCATTTGTGCTATGCAGCACATCACGCAAACAGTGACCCCCCCAAAAAAATAACAAAAAATATAAAAAATGGAGAATTAGTTGAAATGCTGAAAATCAGTCTATAACATACACAGTATAAAATGCTAGTACACATGAAACGTAACTGCAAAGGTCTGGATTCTAGCTCTCACTGCATACCACCATCAGAAAATAGGATGGGGGACTTATCCATCTTTGCCACACAAACAGCTTTGTAGCAAGTACTTGATATAATTCCTCACACAACTAAGTGCAACTGAATGTACACTGATATCAAGGCATGACCTGTTAGTTGCAATGTTTCATGCTTTATATATTTGGATGTAGTTCATTTAGTGATCACACAATCTGTTATTCATTGCAAATATACAGCTGTGTCCTACCTTTCTGTGTTTCTTGGTCATTCATCAGTTATCTGACCAGTACTCAGAGACATGCAATGTGTAAGCCAGTCTATATCACTTACCTTAAAATGTGTGAGGATATTAACTGGGAACACTATGATATGCAGTTGCCATCAAATGTAGGGCAGGTTGGATGGCACAAATAACCATAGAATGATGTTTTGGGGGTGGGGAGCAAAGGTGAGCTCCCATCATGGCTCATACAAGGGTATAATGTTCTTTCAAGGGGATGAACCCAGACTGAGCTACTGTTATGGCACAAACAAGGGTATGTTGCTCTTGTTACTCTCTTTGTTTTGCATCCTGCCTGTTTGATCTTGTGAGGGTGGTAAAGCCAGAAACTGTTATATGTCTCATTACTTTCTAACTTCTCTCTGTTATGATTTCCCATTGCAAATGTATGTTGCTAAACTCAGGGTTTTCAGGGATCCTCAGTACTTTTGGGAGGTATCAATGTCTGAATCTTTGAGACCTGAGGCCTACTACTTGTTAATGGACACATACAAGTCAAATAGCTCTCTGCTGTCACATGTTACATTAATTTCTGTACAAACCTCCCACCTTGTAAGTGCTTACTGTACCAAGTGATGAAATACAAGGAGATGCCATAACATTATTATACCATACATGTTCAGGACTTATCTTGTAAATGCAGCAGTTGCCACAGTGTTAGTTCAGGGCTGACTGTGATGCAAGCAGTACACAGCCATGGATATGAGTTAAGGCCAGCAGAGGTCACAGGATTTTTGTATTGTGCCCCTGCCCACCCGGTAGCACTCTACAATGTCCATGTCGTGTATGTTGTGATATGTTAAAGGTGGCCTGAAAACTCTTCACCTTAGCCTAGGCCTATTGGCATCAGCAGCAGCAGCATTGCCTGCAGCCTGTAGCACATACAAATGGAGTTAAGCAGCAGCAGTTCCTAACATTCTGTCTGTGTAGACTTTCTGTGTCTGTACTCCACTACTTTTGAAATCCACGGGAAACCATGGAGTCTACATGGTTGCTTTATAACTTGTTGAATAGTTCCACCAGATTGGTTGATTAGCATGCAGTTCAGCTGCTTATTTGTAATTAGCATCTCTGAAACACAGGCTAAGACAGATGCAATCCATTAATAATCTACTCAATTATAAAAAGGAAAATGTGCACCTAGACAAACTGGTGGTGATGAGGATACTTGCTACATGTTCAGAAAAGCAAAATATTTCCAAAGCTATCTTTACAGAAGAGTATAGAACTCCAGCAGGTATGCTTTCATTTTGTTACCTGCATAATGCTTCTGCTGGAATATATTAATGAATCTTGTGAAGCAAAACTTTTCACACTGTCATTTGTATGCAATAGTTAGAAGTGTACTGATGGCATGGCCATGTTTGTCAAGCCATTTTAGAGGTACAAATTATTGACAGCACATGAAAACAGTAAGCTGTTGATACATATGTACTAAAGTGTAAGGGACAGGCCCTTTGAATGCATGTTTAGCATTTCAAATGTGTTTTGTTAGCAAAATGGTTCATGTGCCTGTTCTTTTGTGGGTGGGGGAGCAAAGAAAAGTCACTGTTCTGTCACAAATTACAATGGACTGTTAGTTTGGGAGGAGCACAGTTCAGTTACTGCTTTGGCACATACAAGGATATGTTGCTCTTGCTACTCTCCTTGTTTGCATCCTGCCTGTTGTTAGTATTTCATATCTGTAGAATGTCTTATGTTTTCCCAGTGGGTACTACTGACTGCGTACTTTAACTGTTTTACCTGGTAGCAGTTACTTTGTAGTTATGTGATACTTGTGTGCATTATCATTCTGTTGACTTTTAGGACAGAAAATGTCATTGAGGTGGAAACCCTCCCTTCAGTGAGGCCAAGAATATTATAATTGTTGATGTGCTCCATCAACATGGGGCTTTTCTTCTTGGAAGGGGTTCATCCAATATGCCAGAGAGGCTGAGACAATGGCAGCATATTGTTGCTAACATAAATTTTGTGGGCAGCCACAGCTGGACTTATGAGCAGGCACACCACAGGGCCACTGACATGATAACCTCTGTATGGAGGTGCACAGCTGCTGAGGCACAGTTGGGGGGGGGGGTACAGAGGTTGAATATGAGACAGAAGTTGACATCCAGCCACCCCCTTATTTTTCACTGGACAAAGCCAGTAGGCCTATGCCTACCTGGTCCACTGTGCCCACTGATATGGGACAGGTGGAGGGTGAGGACATTGAGCAGGGAAGTGTGGCTACTGTGGCTTCAGTGTCTGTTGAGTCTGGCCATCACCATTGTTGGGGAGGTACCTTGCAAGACAGTTGATAAGGGTGCTCGGAGGGGGCCTGCTGTCCCTCCTCCACATGGTGCAGGTGTCTATTCCTGTGTCACTCAACATATGTTTAGGACCATCATAGAGGCACCTCCAGCAGTCATCAGTCATACTCAGGTAGCAGCACTGCATCTGAGCTTGGGCATGGAGGTGCCAGTGCAACTCCTGGCAGTCCTCATAGTCAGGGATGAGAACAATGAACTTTCACCTCTACTATACATGGCTCACACCTGTCCAACATACCAAGACATAGAGCTATCACCGAGCTTGTCTGTGTTCATGCAGACTCTCACACACCACGTTGACATGGAGGACCCCTACAGGCACAAACACATAGCCTTCCTGCTTCCCTTTCTCCCTCACACATGCACTCACTGATCTTTTGTGTCAGCCTAGGCCTGTTGCCCCCCCCCCCAGCACCCTGTGCAAGTGATGATAACTGTGCCATATCCTTGTTTTCTCTCTTTTGGATTCAGTGATACAAAAGCTTTGTGTCTGATGCACAGGGTGCATAGCTACATTAGTGCATAGTATATCTGCATTTATGTCATTGAACTGATAATTGTACCTGTCAGTTATATTTGCCTTGCCAAATTATACACTGGATAGCATCATCATGTCAGTACTTTCTAGTGTAGTCTCTTGTAAGGGTTTTGAAGTCAGGAACCACAATGTGTGTTATTAACTTATAACTTTTCTCTTTAATAATTTTCAGTACATATGTATGGTGCACATCATAAGACACGCAATTATATTCAGATCTCAGGATTGTATGATAGCACTGTAGTCTACCTCATCAGAACAGTAATACAGTATAACGCTTCCTTTTCATGAACCTCACCAAACACATGTAACAGCTGGACAGATCACAGGGCTTTCTCATCAAGATAACACAGGGCCTACTAACCATGACATGCTGTATGTGGGGAGATTAAAAGACATAAGCCAACACTCAGTCTTTGGTGAAAAAACACAAACTCCAAAGAGTACTTGCTGTCAAAAACTTTATTCCTGCAGACCAGTTTCAGCTAAACTGCTTTCATCAGTGCAGCCATGAAACCAATATGCAGGAATAAAGTTTTTGGAAGCAAGTACTCTTTGAGGTTTGTGTTTTTTCACAGAAGACTGAGTGCTGGCTTCTTTTGTTGTATCATGGGTTTGTGATTTTCAGCTATGCACCTTGCCATACTTGCATGAACTGTTTTCTTTTTAAGTGTAGATTAAAAGACATGTCACTGTCAACTGTCCGGTATCACATTAAATTGTTATTCTAAGCCTATTACATTTGGTTTAAGCACTTGGCCTTCAGGCCAGTTGTCTTACATTAAGAAGGTTTGTAGTCTACACTCTTGTTGGAGGAAACTATAGCCTCTGCCCATCTCAGCTGAGAACTGCCAGTTGAATGCTTACTGTGCCTGTTGTTCTAAGTGTCTTTGTTATCATTTAAGCACTTGGTCTCTAAACCAGTTGTTTTACATTACGAAGGTTTGTGGTGTAGACTCTTGTTGCAGGAGAGGATAGCCTACACTCTTCTAAGCTGGGAATTTATTTATTTATTATTTATTTATTTATTGTGTTTGTTGACCGGGAAGGTCCACTGGGCCAAACAGTGCCCATTTTCAGTGGAGACTCGAGGAGAAAAGCTCCACAGAGATACTCAGACATACAATTTTATAAAACACAGTAAGAAAACAATGCTTACAATATGATAGAAGACAAGATAATAGATATATTAGATCAATCTACTAGAGCACCAGAGCATACAATACATTTAATGTGATAAAAATGCAGGAAGCGACTATGTCAGATTAAACTGCAAAAGCTTAGGTAATAATGTAGAATATTCAAATTAACAAGAATCCATATAACAGTTGTTTCAGATTAGACTGACAGTAGGTGGCACTGAGATAGGCATCATAGAGGTGTTAAAATATAATACAGTACTTTTGTAAAAGACATAGAGAAGGTTTATCAGTTCAGAAAGTGGAGGCAAAGGTGAAGGTAATGGAGGTGGAGAGAGGAATAGGAGGGGAAGTTGGAAGAGAGTGAAGTCAGGCGATGGGTTGTGAAGTGTTAGCACAGGAGCATTGCCAATGGAAGGACAGATGAAGTTTCAAGGATTTTTTTGAAGATGGAATGATTGTTAGTCGATCTAAGGAAGGGTGGGGGAGAGTTCCATAGTTTAGCAGTGGAGAAGGAATAGAGCCATTGTCCAGCAGTGAGGTTGGGTTTGTCTACCTGTAGGAACATTTGGTTTTCTGAATGGAGGGGCCTGTTAGGGTGGTGTGGAGTAAATAGGTTAGAAAGGGCTGGACAACTGGATGGATTGTGTATCAGTTTATGGGCAAAGTTAGTTGAATATATGTGAGGTGGTGGGGTAGTTCTAGCCAGTTCAGTAGCCTAAGAGAGGTGCAGTGGTGAGATAAGTGTTTACCATTGGTAACAAATGTTGCTATTTTCTTATAGCATGAGTGTAGTTTGGATTTAAGACTGCTTTGAATACTGGTGAAAAGAGGAGCTCCATAGAGAAGAGGGGGGAGTAGGAAAGAAGAGGCAAGAGCTAGTTTGGAAGAGTAATTGAGGAAGGTTTTGTGTCAATATAGCATGCCCAATTTCTGGTGAGCGTTTTTGATGTTGTTGTGAATGTGCATGTCAAAAGTTAGGTGTTTGTCTATTGTAACACCTAGAAGTTTAGTATGTGTGACAATCTCTATAGAGGTGTTGTCATGGGAGAGGATAGTGAAGGTGTCTTTGCTTAAGGTGCAGGATTTCTTTGGGGTAAATAACACTAGTTTATATTTTTTGGGATTTAATGCTAAATGGTTGTTAGCCATCCATGTTTTGGTGGAGCTGAGGGCTGCTTGGGTAAGTTTTTGAAGTTCATGTGGGAAGTTGGCAGTACAGATGATAGTAGAGTCATCTGCATATTGGATGACTGTTCCTAGAGTGAAACTGGAATGGAAGTCATTGATGAAAGTGCTAAAAAGTAGTGGGCCTAAGATGGAGCCTTGGGGAACACCTCTGGGGGTGTTAAGGAAAGGAGAGAAGGCATCTTGCCATTTTGTCACTTGTTGCCTGTTGAGAGGTAGTTGGAAAAACAGTTTAAAGTAGAGGCAGAGATACCTGTGGTGGATAGTTTTCTAAGGAGTGGATGAGAGATAGTATCAAAGGCTTTGAAGAGGTCGAGAAATAGAGAGGAGGCAAGTTTTCCGGTGTCATGGGCCCGATTGATAGTGTCACAGAAGGAGGTAAGAGCTGTTGTGGTACTGTGACCAGGTCTAAAATTCATGCTGGGTTGGGGATAATATATTGTTGTCAAGTAGGGAGTTGGCTGTGGATAAATTTCTCGAGGATTTTTGAGATGGGGAAAGGACGGCAATGGGCCTAAAGTTATAGCATCTGTGTTGTTTCCGCCTTTGTGGAGTGAGAGAATAAATGTTTTTTTTCCAAATAGAAGGAACATAAGATTCCTGGATGGACCTATTAAGAAGTATGCTGATGGAGTATGCAATAGAATTTGCTGCATTATTTAGGAATTCTGGGAGCAGGCTGTCAGGTGCATTTGTGCAAGGTTTCAATTTCAGAAGCATTTTCTTTACTATGGCTGTGGGAATAGGAGCTAGAGAAAAGTAGGGAGAATGGGCAGGGAAGGTATTAGTGGCAGGTGGATTGGGGTGGTTAGGTAGAGTTGGAGGGAAGTTGGTAGTGAGATTAGCTATAACATCAATAAAGTAAGTGTTAAAAAGTATGGCAATTTCTATGGGGCTTTTTTCTGGTTCTGGACAGGGGTTAGTTTCTGATCTTGGGTGTAGGAGTTTGCTGACTGAGCTCCAGAAATGTTTGGGGTTTAGTTTGTTTTGATTATCCTTAATGATTTGGTGCTTTACTTAGTTGTGGAGTTGTCTGTACGTTATGAGGTCAGAGGGCTTTCTGTGCTTTAGCCAAATCTTCCAGGCTTTGTCCCTGGTGACCATAATCAGTTTGGTAGCTCTAGTGAGCCATGGGGCATGCATGGACTTTACGTGTTTTAGTCAGAGGGTTGCTAGGGTATTCAGAGTGTTAAGGAATGAGGAATTAAAGTGTTGTACTGCGTTGCCTAGGGGGGAGTGTTTTTAGAGGTTCCCAATTAATGCATTGTAGGGTGTTGTTAAAGGCTGTAGGAGAGAACTGTGATAAGTTTCTAGTATAATGGTACTGGTGTTTGTGAATTTCAGTTGTAGTCTTCTTTTTTGTTTGGCTGTTCCCATTAGGAGTCGCCACAGTGGATCATCTGTTTCCATTTCTTTCTGTCTGCTGCATTTTCCTCTGTCTCACCTTTGCTGCATGTGTTTTGTTTAGGGAATCTAGTTAGGTATGCATATACTAGTTCTGCTGTCTTCTTGTGTATTACAAATGCTGGCAAGTGGTCACTGATGCTATTTGGGTAGGTTCTGAAGTGGCAAATTTATTGGGGTCTGAGACCATGATCCAATCTAGGATTGTACCTTGGCTGTTGTTTTTGTTGGGTCTGGTAATGTCAGCTATTAGCTGTCTGTATTTATATAAATTGATGTTGGTGGAGGGGGGGTGATGTGAGAAGTCAAGCCAATTTATATTAACATCACCCAGGATTATTGTTTCTGTAGTTATGTTACTGGAACTCCAGGCTAGTATGTCCTCTAGTATGGGGATGTTATTACCAGGGGGAAATGTATAGGGCAATGATACATAGATTTTTTATTGTCATTAATTCTTAGGAAGGCTATTAAGATTTCTGCTGTAGTGAAGCTGGGTATGTGTGAGTTGTAGGGGATCATATTGAAGGTGTTTGGGTAAATTAGAGTTACACCACCACTTTTTTTGGGGGTCTGTCCTTGCGTAGGCAGGCAAAGCCTGGAGGGAGAAATTCTGAGCTTTTGATATATGGTTTTAGCCATGTTTCTGTAGCAACAATAATGTCATGTTTATTGTGTGTTATCCAGGCATGAAAGTCAGGGATTTTGTTTCTAATAGAATACCACAAACAAACAGGAAACAGGATCCAAAAAGTATTTAATCTTCTTTAGCGCCATACAAATGACAAAACATTCCCCTTAAATACCCCACCCTACTGTGTTAGCTAACTTTTCATGTACTACTTCTGGAGTTATTTATGCTTTACGGTGTCCATGTAATTTAATATACATTGGGGAGACTAAAAGAATGTTTAAACATCGACTACAAGAACATGTCAGAGACATAAAGAAATGTAGAGTGGAAAGTTCTATTGCAATGCACTTTATGCAGTACCACAAAAGTGATTATAAGTTGTTGCAAGCTACTATTTTAGATAAAGTTTTTGTTAAATTAGGTGATGATGAAATGTTAAAGAATAAACTACTTTTTAAGGAATCTTTATTTATTTTAAAGTATAATACTATGGCTCCACATGGCCTTAACTGTGAAATCAATTGGAAATACTTGATTTAATTAGTTGATTGTTGTTTTAATTGTTTGATTAGGGTGGGGTATTTAAGGGGAATGTTTTGTCATTTGTACTGTATACTTCTTGAAGACTGGTTAAGTCGAGGCGCTAAAGAAGATTAAATACTTTTTGGATCCTGTTTCCTGTTTGTTTGTGGTATTCTATCTTCACATTTTGTTTCTAATACTCTGCAGATTAATAGTAGTAAGGTTTGGAGACTTATAGTGATGGTGTGCACTGAGATGGGGGGGGGGCAGGGCTGGGATGGATATCTCCACTTAAGATTAGTTTGGAGTATTTGACCAGGATGATGGTGGGCTCTTTTTTGTTGTTGGTTTTATGGCAAAGGAAGGGGGTATAGTTTGTGATAGTTTTGTCATTAGTGGGCAGGTTTTTATTTCTAAAGCAGAGTAGGTTGTCTGTAGGGTATAGTGTGGGAGAGATGTTAGAGAAGGTTTTGGGTACTGGTGTATGAATGGAGGTTGTAGATAAGGGTATGTATTGGATTGTGACAGATTATAAAGAGGTAATATATATTAAGAGGTTTAAGGGTAGTAAGTGGAGGTAGGGTGTCAGGTTATATTTATTTGGCATTTTGGAGAGGTTTGGTGTAGTGGGAATGTAGATAGTAGCAGTAGCTAGGAAAAGAGGTGGTAGTGATATAAGATATTGCAGGTGTTGCCAGTGGGAATAGAGATAGTAGTAATAGCTGGAAAAAGAGGTAATAGGAATATCAGGTAGCAGGAGTTGCCAGTAAGGGGTGTGTACTGATAAGGTGTAATAAGGGAGAGGAGATAAGGAGGAGTGAGAGAGGGGCGTATACAGTAATTTAGGTAGTGGGAAGTTATGTGATTGGGTGGGTTTTAATGAGGGCAGGGGCTGAGGTTAGGATAAATGTAATTGAAGTAGGGGTGGGGAGCGGTGTGAGCCGGAAGCACAGTGAGGGAGAACGGACTGGGGTTACACCTAACTTACGGAGTGCCTGCCAAAAAACAATGTGTAAAAGTCTCAGGTAAGGTTTGTGTTGCTATATTATCCCTGAGCAGGAGAATATCGTCTTATGTAAGGCAGTCTTTATCAATTGGAGAGGGATAGAACAAAAATGGATCAGAGGGCTAATGGGGAAGTACCTTTGGGGGGAAAGAAACTACTGACTGATTAAAGGAGTGGTGTGGGAGGACAGGTAGAATATAAGTAATGAGAGAGACAGCCCCAGTGATGCACAGTTCCCTAATTACCAGGAAACTTACAATGCAAAGGAGAGATTATGGCACTTGCAGGACTATCAATTTTACAGATATACCACATACATCTAAGTCCTTAGGTGTCTTGTCGGCTGAGTCTCTTGCCTATAGGAGCATGCTGCAGTTAGGGTACAATTCAGGATAGAAGGCAAGCATATGGTAGAAAAATACAAAGGATCCAGGGAGAATAGCCAGAGATTAGAACATCTAAGTCCTTAGGTGTCTAGTCGGCCAAGTCTCTTGCCTGTAGGAGCACTGCTGCAGTTAGGGTACAATTCAGGATAGAAGGCAAGCTTATGATAGAAAAATACAAATGATCCAGGGAGAATGGCCAGAGATTAGAACATCTGAGTCCTTAGGGATTGCTGGTTGAAGGCTTATTGTGTCTTTCATTCTGAAAGTATCTTAGTTCTGATTTAAGCACTTGGGTTCCAGACCACTTATTTCACACTAGGAAGGTTTGTTGTCTACAGTCTTTTTGGAGTAGTCTACTGAACTGCTGATGTATTTAAACTGTTTTTACTGCTGCTGTGATTGCAACTTTCTACACTTTGAATTTCTAGTACTTCTGCATTTCATACCTTAGGCTCGATTCAGGCTTGCTGAATCAAAACTGTTTGGTATTCATTTGAACACTAAAACCAGACCTTAAATTAAGAAGGCCACCCTGCACCCTTGTGGCAGAAGTGTGTAGCCAAGAACCCATCTGAAGTGGGGATTGCTGGAATAAGGTTCACTCTTAGCTTTTCCCTTTGTTTACTTTTTTTAAAATCATTTAACTTCACTTGTATTCCAGCATTGTGTTTTGGGGTGTTTATACTCAGTTTAGCGAAGCAGCTCAGAGCTTACACTGCTGCCCTGCAAGCAACTCAGTTTTGCATTGTAAAACATTGACACATTTTTCTAGCCCTAGACCTCCAAAGAATAGACACATTCTGTTAGTCTTACAACAAAACCTGGTCCATCTAGCCCACTTCCCACTAGTTAATAGTGTCAGGGTCTGTCATATACCTTCTATAATGGGCAGACAGTTTCCCGCCATTTCTCCAGGCAGCCTGATTCACATGGGCATCCTGAGGCAACATAGCAATTGCTTCATGTATACTAACAACCAGTTACTGCAAAAACAAACTCATACAACATGGGAGAGCTCTATCTATACTACAAATTTAGAATCAATTTTCTCACATAACAACATACCAGATATCAAACATGTTGTCAGCACACACACTTCACTTCTTGCACATAACAAGCTCACATAAACCCACATATGTGGATGTACTTGCTGGTAATCTACTTAAAGATCAGAGACCACCCAAGTGAAAACCTACGGCACAAAACAAACCCAACAGAATCCACTGCGCATAATAATACACACAACAGTGTCTCAGCCAATAAGCCCCACAGGCAAAACACCTCAAAATCAAATGTCTTGCTCACACGCAACTCCATAGTGAGACACACAAATGTCCCCCTTGACAGGCTGGACAAGAAGAAGGTCACAGTCAGCTGCCTGTCAGGTGCCAGGGTCTATCAGATCATGCATGCACTCAAGTCTCTCAGCAAGTACTGTTATGACTCTGTCATAGTCCATGTTGCAATAAATGATTGGAGACATACCTCATTGTACCATATGAAGAGAAACATGACTGAGCTCTCAGATAATCTGTCCTAGGCAGGCATGTCCCTAGCCCTAAGCAACATTCCACCTTCACCCAGGATGATGTCTCAATATAAACAAAACATGATTTACTTCAACAATTGGCTTAGCTTCTGTTTTCAGTGCAGGGGGATCCAGTATCTGTCAGACTGAGAAGATATGGTATACAAACCATTCTGGTCTGCCAAAAATCATCTTCACCTGTCACCTCTTGGCTTTCAGTTACTAGCAAAGGTACTTGCCTCTCCAATAGTGGCCTTTTTAGGCAATGTCAGAACAACTAAATTTCCAATGTAAAAGAATCCACTAGAGACAAACTGAAGGTCATGCTGCTCAACGCAAGTGTTATAAATCATAAACTGCACTCACTGGAAGCACTCCTTATCTTGGAAGATGCCCATGTCTGTGCAGTCACACAGACATGGTTCAAGGCCACAGAGAGCCCCCTGGCCATGCAAGGCTACAATGCCTTCCACATGTTCATCCATCAAAACAAGCATGAAAGAACTAAAGACAGAGGTGTATACATCTTCATTAAAGACAAATACACTTCAAGACTGGTAACAGTATGACTCCATAGAGCTACTCCAAGTCCAAGTAACTGTAGGTAAAACCCCCTTTCTCCATATCATTGTTAGCTATAGGTCCCTCACAGTAAACCACGAGTATCACTCTGCCTACATGGACCTACTTGAGTCACTCACTATACAGCCAAAGACCTGTTGAGTCACTCACTATACGGCAAAACACCTTGGTCATGTATCATTTCAACTATCCTTCCATCGAATGGGAGTCATATATGAGCACAAACACACTTGCCCTAAGGTTCCTGGACTTTATTAATACGCATGTGCTGCACTCCCACAAGGGGCTCAAATGTCCTAGACTAAGTACTTACCAACATAGGGGGTCTCTGCATTAATCCCTGTGTGCTGCCACTACTGGTCAGGTAGGATCTGAATTCAAATTCATGATCATACCTGACACCCTGTGAAGAGCAGAAAGGATGAAACATTTCTCCAAAGCAAGCTATAGCCACCTAAGTGATGCCATAAATAGTTGAAAATTCCCTGCTACCACTGTCAACAATGACAGCTATACAGAGGTGTACGCAAATGGCATGTATAAACACCTATACAAATGTACAGAGTCGGCTGAACCTAAACTGATCAAAACAAGGTCCTCACAGAAAAACAAGCCACCCTGGTGGGCATCAAGCATAAATAGGTTATACAACAAGTGGAAGAAAGTAATGCCTAAGAATAAGAGGAAACTGCCTTAGCAGAGGAAGGATACCCTCCACAGCTTGAACAAGCAAATTAGCTATCTTGTAAAGTCCTCTAAAGCCAAGTACAAACCTAAACTAGCATCCCTAGCTAAAGATAATCAGGAGGCATCCTTTAGCTATGTCAGAAATCTAAAACTGAAGAGCCAGCTTTCTGCTGAACTAGTAGTCGACGGTACCACTCATACTGACCCTGAGGACATAGCCAACTTGCTACCAGGCAGTTTGGAGTGAACTTCATTTCCCCTTTCCCAGTAGATAAACTCCAAAGCATACCTGTCACTAGTCCTCTACTATAAATCCATAAGCCAGTTCATAACCACACCCGCCATGGTGAAAAACACAGCCTCTATGGGACTGGATAACATCCCAGGCTATCTAGTAAATGCTTTTATGTATTTTTATCTAGTAAATGGTTATAAGCAGGACCTAGCGGAACCAGTTGTCACTCTCTTCAACCACAGTGGAACACAGCAACAGTAATTTCCTTGCACAAAAGGGGTCCATCAATGGACCCTGGGAACTATAGACCCCTAAGCATAATCAGCCATATCTGTCAAGCCATGTAGAAAATAATCATGGACCTTATGAACAGAGACATATCTGACCTTCAGACTTTTATCCCAATACAGTTTGGCTTCATTAAGAATAGATCATGCTTATTAAAACTTGGTGGACTTCTTCGAGAATGTCACCAAAGCCCTGGATGAAGGCAAAACACTACATACAGCCTAGCTTAACTTAGCCAAGGCTTTGGACACAATCCCCACTCAGGCATTATTAATAAAGTTACACAACTGGGAATTAACCCATATGTCATGGGTAGCCAGCTGGATCACTGACAGAACACATACAGTCAAAGCTGTGGATTCACCTCAGTAGCAGGCCAGTTACCACTGGTTTGCTACAAGGATCTGTCCTCGGTCCCCTACTGTTTAGAATGTATTTCTCAGATGTCCAGGAGAAAATAGATGGCCTGTGGTTTACCATGTTCACTGATTACTGCAAATTGAGTACAATCACTGAGTTCCCCAAAAATGTTGACATACTACAAAAAGGCCTTACACAGACAAATGATTAGTGCTAAAGCCACAGGCTCAAAATAAATGGAAAATAATGAATTATCATCTCTTTCACTCAAGGCAAAGTCCCTGCACATTACAATACTAACAGTATCCCTCTTAACCGAAACCCTGCAGTGAAAGATTTGGGAACACAGGTTGATAGCAACCTTATCTTTGATCATCATGTGTCCACAGTGGTATGGAAGGCCTTCTGTGTTACACATCTCAGAAGTAAGGGTATCACATCCAGAGCTAAGGATGCTATACTCCTCTATACTTTTCCCTCATCAGACCATTAATAGAGTGCAATGCTTTCTGTATGTACCTCATCAGATACCTGTAGCAGCTGCACAGACCTCAGAGATTCCTCACCAAGACAGTTCAGGACCTGCAACACATGACCTGCATGGAGAAACTGAAGGCTCTGTCACTGGACTCTGCATCTTATAGACTGCTGACAGGCATCTTGTGCCTGGCCTATAGACTAGTCTCAGACTATGGCCTAATGGAAATGCTGCACATCCACAAGTCACATAGGATAAGATTCATTTAATCTAGGATCTTAACCTAGCCTGTAACATTAACAGGACATGCTGGAGAGACAGATATGTCTCCCAGAGATTGATACTCCTCTGGAAAAAAACACTTCACATAAAACAGAGCTCCTTAATAACCATATTTAAGTGTAACTTAGACATCTGGATGGGAAATGTATCCTGGGTGTGTCACCTATGTTCCTCCTGGATAAGGGCAGTCAATGCTGATCATACATTTGCACTGCAAATACAGACCATACAAGTTGGTCAATAAGGAAACGATGCTATAATATGGCTAGGCTTATAAAGGCCCTAGGACCAATAGACTAGTAACCTCCTATGAACCTAGGCTGACATCTGCCTGGGCTGCAGGCCAGTGTCTGATCTGCCCTTGTTGGATGGTTATTTATGCAATAATTTGATATAGCTGATTGCATCAGCATTGCATTTTGAGCATGTGGTGATACATCAGCATTGTCTGTTGAGCATATGGTGATAACAGTGTCCACATGGTAGTGTAAAAGGATCTCTGTAATGTCAGATAACAGCGTGCACACACACACACACACACACACACACACACACACACACACACACACACACACACACACACACACAGTCAACTGCAGTCAGAACAGAACCCCTACCTAAGTACACAGACTATAGAACACAGTACTCTATGCAAGCACCATGGCACAATTCTGACTTCTATATGTCTGTGGGTCAACTTATAGTGGATGACATCAGCAGTGCATGTTGTAAAGAAGAAGGTGGGAGGTCTGCCTGAAATGGATGTGTAAGCAGGTGCAAGTATCAAAATACTGTCAATTTATGAGACTGGGGTGGTAATTGCAGGATACTTGCTTGTTCTTCTGGCTGGACACACACACATACACACTTCACTGCAGTGAGGACAGAGCATCTGCCTAAGTACACTGACTCTAAAACACAGTTCTCTATGCAAGCGTCAACTATAAGTGACTTTTACATGTCTGCAAGTCACTTATAGTTGATGACATCAGCAATGCATGTTGGAGAGAAGAAGGTGAGAGGCCTGCCAGAAATGGATGTGTAGGCAGGTGCAAGTATCAAAATACTGTCAATTTATGGTATTGGGGTGGTCACTCCAGGATACACACTTGCTGTTCTGACTGGACACACACACAGTTGACTGCAGTGAGAACAGAACCCCTATCCATCTAAGGTATACAGACTACAGAACTCAGTACATTATGCAAGCTCCACAGCACAAGTCTGACTTTTATATGGTTGCAGGTTAACTTATGGTAGATGACATCAGCAGTCATGCTGGGGGAAAAGAGATTGGGAGGCCTGCATAGGCACATAGATTCATAGGTTCATATGAGGCCAATAACCTAACTGTAGAGTGTGTCCTAAATGTGTAGAAGCCTAGCTGTGTAAAATTACAAATACCCATATTGAGCATAGTTGGATGTTTGAATTTAGCAGAGCAAGGCTGTCAGCACCATCGACTATCCCTGTCCATGAGAGAGCACACAACATTATATATTACACCTTGTAGTGTGGTTGATACATGTGTGTAAAAAATACTGAGTCCTCAGAGTTGTACTGGTTGTGGGTGGGATAACACATGTATGTATAGTGAATATATGACATACTGTATACTTAGAGTGTGTCCTGAATTTGCAATGTTAAAACATGTAGTTTTATGTCATACAAAGGAAATGGAAAATAAACACCAATAAGAAAGCATAATATATACAGTTCCAAAGTGCACCGAGCAGAGGAGTTGCTCAGTGGTTAACAAAGTGTACACCCATGCACGTTACTCCTGTTTGCAGATTGGTAAGCAATGTGCAAACATGAGTAGCATTGCTAAAGTTAGTAAAAATAATACTACATGGCATATAGGCATATAGTGTATTTGAACCTAGGACCATGTGTATGCTAACCCTACACTTACACCTGTTGCCACAAGAATGTTGAAGAAACAGTTGTCTGTGTTGCACTTCATTGCTGTAAACTGCAATGTTACAGCAGTAAAACAAAGGTTGCACACTCTGTACTAGAACCCAGTACCATCTGTATTCCAGGCCAGGTTTTCACAATGGCCATGGGCATTAATGCATCTGATTATTATTTTTGGCCACCTGCTTCATAGGTGGTCCACAGCACTTCGCTTAAACCCAATAATCACAGCCTCTTAAGCTATTTGCTGTGCATAACACAAACATGCAATGAATAATGAGGAATAAGAAAGAAAACCTTAGTAATGAACACATATTAGTAAAATAAGTGTCTGCTGTCACATGTTAAGCTACTTTCTGTACAAATCCACCACTGTTTACTTCATTAGTGCACTAAGATGAGTTTACTAGGCTAATGGCCCTGGACCTTTTACAAGCCTAGCCCATAGAAGTGCCCTGGCATTGTGCCACCCAATGTTAGTTCCCAATGCCTCTATCAAGTAGACCCACTGGAGTGATCCGCGGGGTGAACTTTCTATTACCCATCCACTCATCAAGATTTCTCTTGAAGAGGGTCAGTGATGTGCTCTGCTTGACATGTATGGGAAGTCAATTCCAGAGCACGGGCAGTCTCTGGGTGAGGAACCTGTCCCTCCAGCATGTTCTGTTGATTGTGGTAATAAGGTTGAGGTCTCTGGAGTGTGTGTTGTGGATGGATTGGAATTTCTTTAGAGGTAGCATTTCTAACAGTGCTGGGTCAGACATGGCTTTGTAAGTAAAGCAGAGATTGCCTCTAAGTAGATGATATGAGACAGAGAATAGCTGGAGTCTTTTGAGTCTGTCTATGTAGGACATGTGTTTAATGCCTAGGATCCTCTTTGTGAGGTACTTCTGTGGCCTCTCCAGCCGTTGCAGGGGCCTTGTGAGGTACATACCAAATGGACCATTATACTCAATGACTATTCTAATGAGGGAAGAGTAGATTGAGACGATGACCTCTTTCTTCCTGGATGCAAAACCCTTGGTAATGAGATGTGCCACATAGAAGGACTTTCTGACCACAGTGACAATGTGGTGGTCGAAGGAGAGGTTGCTGTCAACCTGCATCCCCAAATCTCTTATAATGCCTTCAGTGTTCAGTGTGCTCCAATCAATGTGGTAATTAGTGGGAACTGAGTTTTTACCAAAGTGGATGATGATGCACTTTTTGGTGTTAAGCTTAAGGCCATGGTTTTGACATCTGTCATTAGTCTTAGTGAGGCCTTTCTGTAAGATGTCTGCATCACTTGGGGAGTTAATAATGGCTCCCAGCTTGCAGTCATCTGTGAACTTGGTCAGCCAGAGTCTCTTTGTGTTGGCCTGGACTTATGAGAAGTATATGCTGAACAGAAGAGGACCGAGGACTGATCCCTGTGGGACTCCACTCATGACTGGTCAGCAGTCTGACTTGGAGTCTGCTACTTTCACACTGTGGGTTCTATCTATGAGCCAGTTTGCAACCCACCTAGTGATATAGGGGTTGATGCCTAGTTTGGTGAGTTTATCAATAATTCCTGAGTGAGGAATGGTATCAAAGGCCTTGGCCAGATCGAGGTAGGCTGTATGCACTGCCTTACCTTCATCCACAGCCCTGGTGACTGACTCAAAGAAGTCAACCAGGTTGAGCAGGCATGAGCTCCCTTTCACAAAATTGACAAATTGTGTGGGGTCTACAGTTTGGAGATTTCCTATATCTTTATTAATCAAGTCCATGATGATCCACTCCATAGCTTTAAATATCATACTCAGCAAGCTAATGGGGTGATAATTCCCAGGGTCTGTAGTCGCTCCCCCTTTATGGAAAGGGATGACTGTAGCCTGAGGTGAGGCTGTGAATGAGCAGGGCATGCAGATGTGGTGCCAGTTCGCTTTGTTGTTCATGTAGAATACAGCCATGCATGTTATCAGGTCCCATGGAAGCTGTATTCTTGGCCTTGGACAATGCAGCTTTAACCTGTGTTGGAGTAATGCAGGGTGCCTGGCATTCTTCTGGTATTGTGATTGGTCCTTTAGGGGAGAGAGAGGGGTAAAGCTGGCACTGAATCTGTCAGCCAGTATGTTGGCAATATCTGTTGGCTCACTACAGGAGGTACCATTGGGTACAATTGGGCAGTATCTCAGAGCAAATCTGGGTAATGCCATGGAGGTTCTTGATATAGCTATAGAAGGCGTTGTGATTGTTTTTAGTTTCTGCTGCAATTCTGCCTTCATAGCTGGCTTTAGAGGATTTGATGAGGGATCACAACTTTTTGCTGAGGCTAATAAGGGAGGGTTCCAGTCTTGGGACTTCACCTTTTTCTGCAACAGTTTCTTCCTTCTGTTGTAGAGTTTATTAATGGCAGGGGACCACCAGATTGGCTCCTTTTTTTGGAGGAGAGTGTCTTGGTTCAGTTGGGTATGGCTAGTTCCATGCATTTATGTACATGCTCACACAGTGCATTGGTGTATGATTCAGCAGTCATGCAGCTATTTTCCATTGACATGGGTGCCATGAAGTTAGCCACCTCTGTTTTTAGGAGTCCAAAGTCAGCTTTAGAGAAGTTTTTCAAGGTGGTTACCTTTGCGGGGGGTGTAGGTGAGATGTGTATTTCAATGGTGATTAGTTTATGGCTGGATCTGACCAGGGATGGATTGACTATTGGTGTAGAGCAACAGTCGCCCATGTTAGTAATAACCAGGTCAAGGATGTTGCTTCCTCTAGTGGGTGCCAGAATGAGCTGGTCCAGGGCATTGGAACTGCTGATTTCCAGGAAGCGTTGGGCCAGTGCATTGGTGCTTGAATAGTTTTCCCAGTTGATGGAGGGGTAGTTGAAGTCTCCTAGTAAGAGAGTGTTGGGTTTGACCTTAATAGATTCCAGGGTGCTTAGCAACATGGAGTGAGAGTCTAGGGACATGGCTGGGGACCTATAGCAGGCTATGACCTGGATCGCCATCTTACCCAATGTTAGTTGTACCTGAAGTATCTCAGATGCCTTATGCTGGGCTACTAGTCTGGAGGTGTGCATATTCTTTATGAATATGGAGATACTACTGTCTTTGGAGCTTCAGTCCATGTTTCAGGGCCAAAAGGTGTAGAATGAGTTATAGCCTGGTAGTGCAGGGGTGCTTTCTGCTACTTTAAACCATAATCAGCATAAATGTCGATGTTTTCCATTTTGAGGAGTGCTTTGAGCGAGTGCATCTTGAGATTTAGACTTCTAGCACTGAGCAGCATGGCTCTCATATTGCATTTATTCATAACTGTTACAGTGGTAATTTGGTCTTTGGAACACCACCTAAAAAAGGCACTATAGGGGTGGCAAGAGTCTTAGCCAGTACCCGGAAACCCAGGAGTGACAGATGTGGGCCATCTCTGGCAAAGTATCGAGGTCTGTCAATCATGTCATCCCAAGCAGACAGACTCTGAATCCCCTTAGAATGACACCAGAAACTTAGCCAATTGTTGAAGTCAATTATTTTTGCTATAATATTATTACAGAATACATTATAGGTTCAAGACATACCTTGCAAATACAGCAGTTGAGGCAATTTTATTTCAGGCCTAGAATTTCCTTGTGTCTACTCCCATGGTATTGAAGTATGCAGGGAAAAAAAGAATGTAGGTTACATGGATGCTTTATATCTTGTTGAATAACTACATGGTACTGAAAATCACCTGTTTATGTTGTAATTAGCAGCTATGAAAACATCTGCTATTTTACTGAATATATGAACTCCGTTATTGTCCATTAGTGCATGGTGCACATCTATGCACTGCTGCAAGCACCTACTCTGAAATAAGGTGAACACAAGGGATCGTATTACTTTTGACCATGCCTGTGATATCTCGCAAACATGCAGCTCAAAAAGTAGAGGGAAGATTGCAGAGTCTGTAGTAGAACCCAGTACCTTCTATACTCTAGTCCTACACATGCGCATGCTGCCACAAGAATAGTTGTGTGATAAGTACTGAGAAATCTGCCATTCATTGCTCTGTTTCCCATGGTTGCACAAAGCACCACATTGCTCAAACAAGGACAAAAATTAAAAAATACATTTTAACTTAATGTAGACAGAGATGAAACATTTTAACCTGTGAAGTGTGCATTGCTTACATGCACTTTTAGACTTCACAGACCTACATGTACACCTCTGTAAGTGTAACCTGACACACGCCCCTGATATCATCATTCACTGTTGCCATGCATTCAGCACAAATACTGTGGAAGTGCCTGCACAAAGTGAACGTCCCTGCATGGTTAAAATTTTTTTAAGCACAAAGAACAAATCACACCACTAAAGGCCATTCAAATACAAAATGTATACAAAAAAAGAATGAATGTGCCACCTCTTGCTCTCAGATATTTAAATAACTGAAACACTCTTAGTGCAGACCGCAGTTTAGGTGGAAGCTTGGAAGTTCTTACAAGAACTGTTGAGCTGTTACAAACAGCAGTTTAAATTGAAGCTTGCTAAAACTGTTGAGCTGTTAACAGCAGCTGAAATACTGGATACAAACAGCAGTTAGAGTGGAAGGTTGCTGGCTCTTACAAGAACTGTTGGGCTGGCAAGAACAGCTGAAGCACTCTAGATATAAACAGCAGTTTAAGTTGAAGCTTACCAGCTCTTACAGGAACTGTTGAGCTGTTAAAGACAGCTGAAGCACTCTTGATACAAACAACAATCTAAGTACAAGCTTCCCAGTTCTAATTAGACTGCTAAAAACTCTTTATTATATAAAAGAAATAGTAAAACAAACAGTAAAATACAGGATAAGCACTTATTACTGGCAGAGATGGGGGGTAGCAATGGGGACCCCCTGCGCTAATAGCTATGCCAATCTGGTACTTGCCCAATGGGAAAAGGAATGGTTGGATGACACCAGAAATAATTGGACCAACAAACTACTAATGTATAGTAGATTTGTGGATGATATATTCATTGCTTGGGAAGGAAGTGAAACTTCACTCAACAATTTAATTGATTTTTTGAGCATGACAACTACCTTTCTGAAATTCCAGGTTAAAAGCTCACATCATGAAATAGAATTTTTGGATGTGAAATTGAGTTTAGATCCTATAAAAGGTATTGAATCAATGATATACATAAAACCTATGTGGCGTAATCATATGCTACACTACTCAAGTATGCATCCCAGACATATGATATGTTCCACAATATAGTGGACAATCAAGCAGCATGAGTATCCAAACTTTGTACAAACGAAGACGTTTATTTGATGGAACATGAGAAACTGTTGAATAACTTTATGGAAAGAGGGTATAAAGAAACAAAAGAGTACTAAAAGCAAAGAGCAAACATTGAGAATACGTAAACATAAAGTTAGACCTCATTATTCTAAGAGGAGTGACCAAGAGATGAAGCAGAATAAAGAAAGCCGCTCCAAAGAACACAAAGCAAGGAGTACGATCACATATAGCAGAGACAATGCAGCTATATGTGGCACTATTAGAAAATATTGGCCGATTTTAACTTCAGATATTAGAATTAAAGAACTGGTAGGGAAAAAATCCAGCTTTGCATTTAAGAACAAAATGACTCTAAAGAGGCTTTTATGCCAAAAAGATGGAATAGAGATGATAAATTATATCACTCAGGCTGCTCCTACAAGACCTAACAGAGGTATATGCAAATGTGGCTTCTGTAAAGCATGTGCTTGGATTAACACACAAGATACAGTTATACATCCTGTAACAAATAAGATATATACTTTCCAAGGGCTAGTGAATTGCAATAGCAGGAATCTAGTATATGTTGCAACCTGTAGTATCTGCACAGGTTATTATATAGGAAAAACGAACAAAAAATTCAAGGAACATATTCTTCTATGTGATATAAGAAACAAGGTAGAAACTAATTCTCTCTACCAACATATCTCTAGATTTGAGAACCACTCTTTTAGATTTATGGCTTTATCAAACATTAAAGAAAGTATACGAGATGGTGACCTAATGAATAAAATGGAAGCTAAAGAAGCAAGGTGGATTATGTATCTGAGAGCAGATCGTCCCCCAGGACTGAATGGGGTAGTACCCCTAAAACCTATATTAAAAGCGAGAGGCCTGAGAAATAAAAAGTAAATACAATCTAAGCTTTCACTTTAAGGAATGATGTCTTCAGAATGGGAGTGGCAACTGCTTTGTTTATAAAAAGGAATTTTTTCTTAATTCTAACAGGATCCGAAGAAGGTTAAGCATAACCGAAAGTGCTTATCCTATATTTTACTTTTTGTTTTATATATAATGAGTATTTAACAGTCTAATTAGAACTGGGAAGCTCGTACTTAGATCATTGTTTGTATCAAAAGTGCTTTAGCTATCTTTAACAGCTCAACAGTTCCTGTAAGAGCTAGCAAGCTTCAACTTAAACTGCTGTTTATATCAAGAGTGGTTCAGCTGTTCTTAACAGCCCAACAGTTCTTGTAAGAGCCAGCAACCTTCCACTCTAACTGCTGTTTGAATCGAGTGTTTCAGCTGCTGTTAACAGCTCAACAGTTTTAGCAAGCTTCAATTTAAACTGCTGTTTGTAACAGCTCAACAGTTCTTGTAAGAACTACCAAGCTTCCACCTAAACTGCGGTTTGCACTGAGTGTTTCAGTTATTTAAATATTTGAGAGCAAGAGGTGGCGTGATCATTATTTTTTCTTATACTGGTTACAAGTTTTTGGGATTCAGCAGTTCTAATGAGTTTTGACCTCATCTGCATCTTTACCATGCTTAAAGCCCTGAATCTACATAGTTGGTAGCCATGTAGGCAGGGAAACTGAAGGGGAGCCCAATGTTGTACAGTCAAGGCTGGGTATTACTCGGGTATATAACTGCACAGAGGAATGCAGGTTTTGGGATCTATGTTTCATGGGGTTTACACTTTGTTCATTTGGGGGTGGGGTGCAAAGCTGCATTTATGTCATGGCACTTAATAAGGAAACTGCTGCTATTGTTAATATAATGTTCTAGCATCCAACATGTCTGAGAATGTCACAATGTGTTTTGGGTTACAAGTTAGGGTCTGTTCTGTACAAATGTATGGACATTTACTTGCTCTTGTTTCCGTGTAGACTCCTTTGCATGGCTATGTTCAGAAAACTTTGGAATACATGGCCAACACAAGCACAGAGTCTACACAATTAAATTACAGATTGTTTAATCACTCCACAGTGTTGATTTACTTCATTAGCATACAATTCCACTACTTATGCTGTAATTTGCATACCATGGAAGTTTCCATGTTTGTGTGTGAGCAGGCGCCATTATGCTGAGTTTAGTGAATATAAAACTTTTCGTGGCTATGTGCACATTGCACCGCATTGTGCACAATGTCAAAATTATTGTGTAGGCTTTATTGAATCCTCCCACTGTGTTTACTGTGATTTATAATACTATCAGTATAAAAAAGTTGTGCCATTTGCACTTCGTGAGTAACCTCTATGGTTCCAAAGATATGAACATTTGTTTGAAATGTGAGGACACAGTTAGATTGTATCAAAAACGCTAAAGCTCCACTCATTGGAAACTACAGCACAAACTTCAAAAGATCCATTGAAGGGAATTAGCACTTTGCCTCATTTCAACATGTGAGTGTCATTACTAATATCTGTCTAAAAAATTATATTAAAGCAAGAAATTATAATTATGCAATCACTAGTTTAGTTATTTTTAAGAACACCTTAGACAGTCATCATAGGGATGATGGTTTTGCTAAACTGACAAGCTTGAAGAGCATTATTGCCTGTGCCTTAAACATTTGTATGTATGCAAGAACAACAAGCAAACCTATAAGGCTTCTTCAACAGCAGAATAGCAACCAAAGTGAATAATACCTTTTTTGTGCTACTAGCAGACATTTTTCAGCATTCTTTTAATGAGAATATATTACTGATACATCTCTGTTATATTACTGTTGTCATGTCTGCTCATGTGTGAATTTTCTTACAACTCTCATGTGATGTCAGAAGGAAGGTAAGACAAATTTGTGCTACAAAACATATTAAGTCCAAACTAGCTTGAACATATGCAGAACTGATAGAAAAAGTATGCTTTACTTTTCTTACAAAACAAAACTAATAATACAGTGATATCATAAAGAGTTAAGTGATGGTGTCAGCTTCAGGACACAGAGGGATGAAATCCTGACTATTACCTAGATAACTCAGGTTCAGTTACCAAATCTGATGCTTGAAGAGTTGGCTGGGAAGATAGGAAAAACATGCATTGTTTGCCCTGCTTGTCTATCCCAAGAGAGGGATAGGATGTACAGAAATGGATCAGAAGGTATTGCTGGAAACCAGTGACACTAGTCCATAGGCATATGCATATGTAATGACCATTGGGATGTAGGTAGAATAGTAAGTAGGCATTCAAAAAAAACATACAAAGCTATCCAGATGACACTGTTTCAGGCTATTTTGATCGTCTCACTGTTTATAATAGGGATTTCCCATTTTCTGAGCCCTGGTCTGGATGGATAAGGAGAACAGACATTGGGGTGGTAACCATTTGAAATGCTGGGACCCACTACAGCTGTTGGTCTGAGATGCCATTTCACAGAATATTCCATTTCTCTGAGATATGGCAATCTCGGTGTAGGTATATATAAATTTGGGGAGTGTGGGCAGCTTGCCTCCAGCATGTGGTTTGCAGGGTGGCTTGCACCCTACAGAAAGAAGTTTAAAGAAGTAATGATTTGAGATTAGCTCTTCTCCTGTATTTTCCATACTTTTTGGTGTGCCAACATTTCATTATGTAGCCTATTGCAGAAGATAAAGCAGTTGATCAAGGAAGAGCTCTGGGACAAAGCTGATGACAGACAGCTGTAATGGAAATTCAAAAAATAAAAATTAAAAAAGAGGGTAAGGATGTTTACAGAATATTTACATATTGATGAAAATATCTCTCCAACAAAAAGCTAATATCAAACATGTAGCATAAAATCATACTTTTGGTTCCCTGAGAGAACAAACAATTAAAATCATTGGTAAAAGCAGCTTGGGGAAGAATAAAGCCACCAATATTTTGGCTGCAATTCAAAAAAAATAATGAAGTTCTTTTGCAGAGATTTAAAACATACAAGTCAAAGTATAAAACTAATGTTGCTTTTACCAAATGAAAACACCACTAGTGGAAAAAACAAAACAGCAATAAAAATATTTTTATAGGAGGCAAATCCCTACTGCACTTCCCATATAGAGAAATTCATCCTCTCCTACCTACACATGAATTATTCTGACTCCAAGGTTGTCAAAAGTGATAGAAAGGAAATTGCTTGCTTCTTGCATAATGTAAAAATCAAGCACTTTCCTCTTACCGATGCAGATTCCTCTATCAGCAAAAACAGTTTGTGTCCCTGCATTTAGTCTCATTTGTGTTTGACTTCCTTACTGACAAACTTTAGTGCATATAGGTTCATAGGTGCATAGGTAGCTTCTAGGCTATCGGCCCAAGGGCCCAAGTAAGCCTAGCCAACAATGTTCCCTGGCTTACACCACCCAAGAGATTTATTTTTCTGTGCCCCTGTCGAGCAGAGCCACAGACGTGATCCCCGGGGTGTATTTCCTATTTCCCATCCACTTATCAAGATTTTTCTTGAAGAGTGCTAATAAGGAACATTGCTTGACATAGATGGGTAGCTTGTTTCAGAGTATGGGAAGTCTCTGGGACAGGAATATATCCCTCCAGCATGTCCTGATTATTGTGGTGACAAGGTTTAGGTCCCTAGAGCATGTAGGTTGGAGGGATTGGGAAGTGTAGCATGTCCAACAGCTCTGGGTTTGACATAGCTTTATATGTTAGGCAGAGATCACCTCAGAGGAGTCAATATGCTATGGAGTAAAGCTGGAGTTTTTTGAGACAGTCAGTGTAGGGCATCAGTTTGAGGCCAGTAATCTTCTTTGTGAGGTACTTCTGTGGCCTTTCCAGCTTCTGCAGATGTCTTGTGAGGTACATTCCAAAAGGGGTATTGTACTCTATAATGGGTCTAATAAGTGTTGAGTAGAGGGGAACAATGACCTCTTTTTTCCTAGATGAGAACCCTTTTGTGATGAGGTGTACCATGTAGAAGGATTTCCTGACTATTGTGGCGATGTGATTATGAAAGGAGAGCATACTGTCCACCTGGGTCCCCAGGTCTCTTATCACACACTCGGCATTAAGTAGACTGCCGCCTATGTGGCAGTTCATGTGTACAGAGTTTTTACCAAAGGGGATGACAATGCACTTTTTGGCATTGAGCTTGAGGGCATGGCTCTGGCACCAGGCATCTGTCTCAGTGAAGCCCCTCTGTAGGATGTCCACATCATTTGGGGACTCAGCTATGGCTCCTAGTTTGCAGTCATCTGCGAACTTCATTAGCCAAAGGCCTTCTGTGTTAGCCTGTACTTCAGAGAAGTAGATACCAAACAGGAGAGGTCCCAGGACTGAACCCTGTGGTACTCCACTTGTCACTGGTTTGAAGTCAGATTTGGAGTCTGCAACTTTTACAGGGTGGGTTCTGTCAGTGAGCCAATTGGCAACCCATCTTGTGACATAGGGATTTATACATAGTTTAGTGAGTTTAGCTATAATTCCAGAATGGGGAATGGTGTTGAAAGCCTTGGTGAGGTCAAGGTAGGCTGTATGAACCACCTTATCCTTGTCTACAGCTTTGGTGACTGCCTCAAAGAAGTTGATCAGATTCAGGAGGCATGATCTGCCTTTCACAAACCCAAATTAGGTGGGGTCCAGAGTTTGGAGGTTACCAATGTCTTTGTTTATGAATGCCACGATGATACATTCCATGGCCTTACAGACCAGGTTCGTCAGGCTAATAGGGCGATAGTTCCTGGGATCAGTGGTGGCTCTCCCTTTGTGGAGTGGGATAACTGTTGCTGTGCGCCATTCAGTGGGCACAAAGCCTGATGTGAGGCTATGATTGAACATGGTGCTTAGGTGGGGAGCCAGTTCGTTCTGACGTTCGTGTAAAATACAGCCTGGGATGTTGTCTGGTTCCATGGATGCTGTGTTTTTGGCTTTAGAGAATGCAGCTTTTACCTGTGTAGTTGTGATTGCAGGGACTCTGGATTCTTCCTCTATAGATATGGGCCCTTTAGGGGGTGAGAGGGGGGTAAAGTTAGCACTGAACCTATCTGCCAGGACGTTGGCAATATCAGTTGGTACTGTAATTTTCATGCCATTGTGCTGTAACTCAGAGCAGATATGCGTGTTGCCATTGAGATTCTTGACATAGCTATAGAATGTTTTGTGGCTGCCCCTAGAATCAGTGGCAATTTTGTTTTCATAGCTAGCTTTGGAGGATCTTATAAGGGATCTCAGCTTCTTACTGAGGCTCACCAGGTAACTCCTCTACTCATGGAATTTTACTCTTTTGCAACACTTTCTTTCTTCTGTTGCAGAGTTTGTTTATGGCAGGAGACTACCAGATTGGCTTCCTTTTTTTGGAGGATAGCATCTTGGTTCTGTTTGGGATAGCATGATCCGTACACTCGTGTAAGTGCTTATAGAGTGCATTTGTGTAGGATTCAGCAGTCGTAACTGTATTGTCCATCTGCATGGGTGTCATGAAGTTCACCACTTCTGTCTTAAGAAGCATGAAGTTGGCTTTGGAGAAAATTTTTACCATGATTTCCATAATGGGGGCGGGGGTGGGATGTGGATATCTAGGGTGATTACCTTATGGTCAGATCTGACTAACGAGGAGTTGACTTCAGGTGTGGAACACCGGTCACTCATGTTGGTAATGACTAGGTCTAGGATATTGTTGTCCCTGGTGGAGGTGTGGATAAGTTGATCCAGGGCATTGGAACTTATGAATTCCAGAAAGCATTGAGTGAAGGAGTTGGTACATGAGTAGTTTTCCCAGTTAATGGTGGGGTAGTTGAAATCACCCATGATTAGGGTGTTTGGTTTAACCCTAATATTTTCCAGTATATCAAGAAAAGAGGAATCCCTGAGCATGGTGGGGGAACTGTAGCAAGCTACAATTTGGATTGCAGTTTTGCCCAGAGTTAGTTGCACTTGGATAACCTTGGATGCATTATGCTGAGCGGGTCTATATCAGATTGTCGCATGCTGACAACTTCAAAGCTTCAAACTTCGAACTTGAAAGTTCGAAGTCTAAAAACATTGAATGTCAAAAAAAAAAAAAAAAAACACTCAAAACCCAAAAGAAAACAAAAAAATGGTCTATGCAGGGGGCAAACCCTCCTGCATCCCCCACATGGGGGGCTGCACCCCACACTCCCCGCTGCTTAAATATACCAACTCCGAGATCGCACTATAGTGCAGTAAAGAGAAATCTTCCCTTCCCGCACTCTAGAGTGATCTCCATTATACGTTTTGACATTTTTACACTTCGAACTTTCAAGTTTTAAGCTTAGTGCTTCGAAGTTGTCAGCATTCAACATTATGATATAGACCCTGCTGAGCAACTAGCCTGGAGGTGTGGATATCTTAATGAATATGGACACACCTCCGCCTTTGGTGTTCCGGTCCAGGTTAGGTGGCCGAAAAGTGTGTTATGAGTTATAGCCTGGTAATGCAGGGGTGTTCTCTGGACCCTTGAACCAGGTCTCAGTCACTGCATAGATATTGATGTTCTCTATTTTAAGGAGTGCCTCGAGGGAGTGCATTTTGAGGTTTAGACTTCTAGCTTTGAGTAGCATTACACTCAGTTTTTGCTTGCCTGTTCCTGTTACAGTGGTGAATTTGTCATTTGAACCTTGCTTAAAAAAAGGCACTACAGGGGCAGCAAGAGCCTTAGCCAGAATCCACAACCCCAGGAGTGACAGGTGCAGGCCATCTCTAGCAAAGCATCATGGACTGTCGACCATGTCGTCCCAGGCAGACAGATACTGGATCCCCTTAGAATGACACCAGAAGCTTAGCCAATTGTTGAAGTCAATCATTTTGTCCTTGTACTGTGGTATCATTCTGGGTGATGGCAGGATGCTACTCAGGGCTAGGGTCATGCCTGCTTGGGCTACAAGATCGGAGAGCTCTTCCATGTCTCTTTTCATGTAGTCCAGGGAGGTATGTCTCAGGTCATTCACACCAACATGGACAATGACAGAGTCATATTTGTACTTGTTGTGGAGTGACCTGAGTGCGTGGGTTATGTGGAAGATCCTGGCACCCGACAGGCAGCTGACAGTAACCTTCTCCTTGTTTAGCCTGGTGAGTGGCACATCAGTGTGCCTGACTATAGAGTCACCTATGACTAGTGTGTTGGGTACGTTGTTTTGCCTTATGGGCTGTGGTTGAGTGACACACTGAGTCTGTGGACTATGTGTCATTTGAGTTGTGTTGGGGGGTGGAGGTTGCTTGCGTTTCTGCTTTGGAGGTCTCTGTTTCATGAGCAGATTATTATTGAGAGCCTCCATGAATGTTTTTGTGTTTCTATGTGTGTATTTCTATATTCTGCACATTTTATACTAACAGAATTGTCATCAGTGGAAGGTACAGAAAGATAACCTGTTCAGGGCAGTATTTGCAAATCTTCTGAAAAAAAAATGCAAACTATCCTTACAAATCAACTGAAGTTTTATAATTACTATGAACAGCAATTTTGCTGTTTTCATTTCCTATGGTTTTACATCTCTTCTATAATAAAGATATTTTTGACAAAACAAATGACAATCATAGAAAAAATCTGCAGGTAAAATGTTGTTTGTTATAACCCAAAGGCCATATTTCCTCTTCCAGAAATAATGCCTTCTTCTGAAATTATTTAATTTAAGCATGAGAGAGTTCTGGTCAGAAGCTATACAATTTGAAAGATTTGAGTTTTACTGACACAACTTGTTTGACTGACTATGGACAAAAATTGTGTCTACTGACTGACCAGGGAATCACTTAAGTTGCAAATATGATTCAAATCTTAAAATTCTATAATCTCTACAAGTGAGTTTTCAGGTCCTTATTTTCCAATTACCTAGAATAATGGGAGATTGTACTCATTTTGCATAAACCATTAGTTCATTTGCCCAGCAATCACAGGGAGTACGTCTTCGATTTTTTTATATACATCCAGTCATTGAGGAAAACAAATCCTCTTTTGTTCATTCACCCCAGAAGTACTTCTAGCCATGATGTTTGTCATTATTTGTTTGATTGACAGGAACAGTCAATTCAGCATTCATGTCATAATTTACTGTTAGAGAAAACTATAATCAATATCAGTCTTGGGGCAATTGCTTGTATCTGAAGTTCACACATACAGTAAGACTAAACGACAGTGAGCAGGGGAGTGAAAATTAATTTAATTAAGAAGTGTAGTGATAAAGATCATGCATTTAGCAGTCAGTGTAGCAGTGAGATGAAAGTCTTGAGCACCTGTGAGTGAGTGGGTGGGTGAGGGATAATTAATTAGCAAGCAATCACCTGTCTGGCTGCCCACCTCCTCTTTTTTAATAAGTGAGTTTTGCCTACTTACACTACCACAGGAGTCATGAATCATTACAAGAGATAGCACAGTGTGTGTCAGACTTCATAAAGCAAGTGGGTTACTCGTTTTTAAACAGATCACTGAATGATGTAATTCCCCATGTTCTACTGCCTTTCATACAGCTTTGGTATCCAGAACACAACTTCTATCCTGGCAAAATACTGTTTCCAGGAAAAAAATAATCAGCTTTACTAAAAAAAATACAGTAATTTATATTTGTTGTTATAAGGAGAAATGAATCTCAAGGACTCCTTAAAACTTGTGCAAAATGAGTTCCTGCCACTATTTCAAGTATCTTTTTTTATTTAAATCAGTGTATCAGTTTTGTTTCTCCTAGAGACAGCCTTTTAAATGTCTACCATGTGGCTTGGTGCTTTGTAATGTGTAAAACGCTATACATCACCTAACACACTATCCCTGGGATTCACTAATTGGCCACTGCTAGTTGGCTAATTAGCTAGACAGACTCTCTAATTCAGACACAAGATAAAGCTGCATAGAGATTCACCTGTTTAGCAGCTCACTGTCATGTCCCAGAAAATGAGCACAACACTCTTAGACCTGACCACCCTAGTATTCTCCCTGCCAGCCCAGCTATGGTGGGTGGATAGTCATCCCCCAACATGTATGCATATGTGCACGGACACACACATACAGAGACACAAAAACACACACAAAGACTTGACTTCCCAAACGTACCTCCAGCAAGGCAACCACTAAGATGAAAACACACACACATGTATGCACATGCACACACAGACACAGACACAGACACAGACACACACACACACACACACACACACACACACACACACACACACACACATACACATCCATTTAGCTACATTTGTTCACTCACAGACACGCAAATGCAAATTTCCACACACACACACACACACACACACACACACACACACACCTATAGCTTAGCTATATTTACCTATAGTCAATGTATATCCACAGCTACTCCTATAGGAGCAAATGAAACAGTAAAATAGGCAATGTTCATGTTTTTCTCCTGGAGAAAAGCATTCTCTGAATTGTTCTTCCAAGTTAATTCAGGCCAGGAGAGAACAGACAACCAATCAGAATCAGAATCTCGAGTTGAGAGCCACATTAGTAGGTAGCTTCCACAGTGATTTCACTCTCCACACTACGGCCACCTTCAGAGGGAAACAGAAAGTCTTTCTGGGATGCAGAAACCTTCCTATTTAAGGTTTCCACAGTAATGTCTCAAGTCCTGCAACAGATAATATTTCTCGGCTCACAGACAACTCCATCTGTGCCTTGTCGATCACTCGGTTATAACTTTAGGCATTGTTGCAAACAGAATCCACAACAGTCTGAAGTGGATAATAATCCTTTCTGAATCTCACCCTTTGTCAGGTAGGTAAACGATATTTCTTCATCTCATTGTATGGGCGGTTACTCATTTCATTACACTAGACTAATACGGAAAAGTTACATCATCCTCATTATATGACAGAAAGACTAGCAGATAGAACTACAAGAGAAGTTCTTTGCCATGATGTACCATGATACATGAATTACACAAATGTGTCTACATCCTGTAAGCTTCCATCCTTTCAGTTATTAGTCCACACATTCTTGGACATGTAACTTTATGGGCACTTAAGAGGTCTGTTTTCTATTTAGTTTTCTTCTAGGTGCTCATAGGTAAATACTAAGATAATACTACGATAACTGCCCTTGTGGGCCATTTTAAAGCCAGCCAATTTCCCACTTAAAGGAGAGAATCAAATCCAGTACCTTGTAACTGTGAGAAAAATACCTTAACCATTTTGCCAACTCCCAGCCCCCATAGGTAAATATTATAGCAATAACCCATGCCTGGGTGTGGGTAATGCGGGATTTAACCACGGTTGGCGTGGTTTGGTCCCGAGGGCGAAGCCTGAGGGACCAAACAAAGACAACCATGGTTAAATCCCGCATTACCCACACCCAGAAGTGGGTTATTGCTATCATACAATGACATTATTTAAGAAAAGAAATAATTACTTTTCTTAAATAATGGCATTGTATAATGCCTCTTTGCTGCCCTTCCGCAGCTGTCTGGTATTCCGCGGCAGTTCTGATGTACTGCGCATGCCTACGCAGTACATCAGAGCTGTGGGCAAAAGCAATGGAGAATGCAAGATCTCTGTTGCTTTTTACTGTTTTGCTATGTTAAATGGGTTTAACAAAGCGAGACAGCTTTAAAATAAGCAACGGAGATCTCAGTTACTTATTTTAAAGCTGTCTCGCTATGTTTAACCCATATAACATAGCGAGACAGGTTTAAAAAAAAAGCAACGGAGATCGCAAGATCTCTATTGCTTTTTACACACTGTGTCGCTATGTTAAAGGAGTTTAACATAGCGAGACAGCTTTAAAAAAAGCAACGGAGATTTGCGTTGCTTTTTTTAAACCTGTGTCGCTATGTTAAACTCTTTTAACATAGCGAGACAGTGTTTTATACTAACGGAAAAAGTCCGGGCGACCGGACCTTTTTCCGTTAGTATATTGAGGGATTTACAACGGGCACGCTGGTTGGGCTGGCCAATCAGCATGCACGTTTTAGAGGAAGAATTGTATAATAGGCTATAGGTTCATAGGTTAGGTTCATAGGTTAGTACTAGGCTATCAGCCCTAGGGCCTATACAAGCCTAGCCATAACAATTCCCTGAATATTTCTTCCCACATTATTTACTTTCCTGGACCCCTGTCTAGCAGGTTAGAAGCCAGACCAGTTACCAGAGATCGCAATGAAACTCTCTACCTCGTATCTGTGAGGTAAAAACTTTAACCAACCGCACACCACATACACATTTGTTAACCAGGTAAGCTCACTAAACATTAAGTGACTTGTTCAAAGTCATATAGTAGGTAAATAAGGGCTGAAAGAATCATACTCTGTACCATAGAATCTACAGCTCACAGTCTCAGCCCTCTGCACCATCTGCAAGTATTTAAATGAAGATTCAAACCCTCTACACTTGCCAGAGGAAACAGCTCATTCACAAGTTGGAGCTTTAACCCTCAGAACTAACTGCAGCTTTCTGTTTTGAGGTTCACAAATTCTGGTTTTGGAGGCAGAGCTTTCAGTGTATCTATCCCCTTATTCTGGAACTCTTGCTAATGAGATACAAAACAAAAATATTTATTAATTTGCCTGTGTGTTCCTTTGTTTATTCTTGGCTCATCTGTTTATCCTTTTGTTTCTACATATGGATGAATATAATATTTGTATTCATAAAAAATACTAATTCTCAAGGTGAACGAGTGACAGGCAGTAGATAAAGCTCTTAACACCATAAAACTTTGAAGCTTTATTTTAGACTGACCAGAATGCATTAAGCATTGAAGCTTTATTTTAAACTGACTGCAAAGGCATATATATATGTTTAACTAATACTTTCCATATGCAAGCAATAATGCCTAACAGGATGTGTGTTATTATATAAATAATGACTCATACCTCTCAACTGTACAGATTTTTGCAGAATGCCCAGATTTTTGCCTCCCATTTTCAGTCTGGTTCTCATAAAATTGTGGTTTTCTGTCAAATCATTGGCAAAACATTGAGGGTTGAAGTCAGAAAAATAATGACAGAAATTCGAGTTTCAGGCATAATGCCCTTCAGAAATTTCATGCTAGCGCATAACCAGAGGTCATATTTAAAAAGTTTCCCTATTTTCGGGTCTTTGTTCTCCCATTATTTATAGCTTTGTCCAAATTTCTTGCAGTTACAAGTATATCAATGATGTCTTACTTTAAAAGAGCTATATGATTTGCATTCCATGTATTAGTTCAGTAACGTGTACTCCGTGACTATCACAGGCGTGCCATCTGTTATACAGAAATATATACTGAACTGAGAAAATACATATTTAACATTTATAATGTCAACCCTCATTATCATTAAGTGAGATTTAAACATTCTTCTAAACCTAGAATATTTACTTGCAGAATGTTGATTAGAACTGTCACTTTTAGTAGCCTGAATGTGTAATGGAAGTCTATTGTAATCAAGATCAAGATCAGTCACCAATAAACTTTCTGGTTGAGTCAAATTACCACCCATCAAGACATTGTCACTGAAGTGCTGATGGCATCTCAAGTTCTGGAACAGCCAAAGTTTCTTGACTCACAGACTGCTTCCACCTGGGTCGTATTGCTCAGTCATTTCCTGTTTCTTCTGTAAACCTGCACATTAGGACCTTGAACCACATAAAGTCTAGCATAGTGTGTAGAACTGATCCCAGTGCCATGAAATAAATTTTTCTGCAACACAGTGAATGAATCTTGAAATATATCTAGTTTCATCCATATTCTTTTCTCCTTCTGCAAAACTGAAAGATTTTTGGATAATCTGTCCTAGAAAAAGGTTCCATTTACTTTGCCTTTCCTGCAACAGATCAACAACAGTTTGCTTGCTATGAGATACCTGCAAAGAAAATAAGTTGGGCAGTTTGGACTTTTGATAGGTACCCATTAATAATTTTGTCAGAGACAGACCTACAAAGATTAATGACATTTCTGTACTCGGGAATAAATAAATTACAGTCTGAGACACCATCAGGGCTCGCCATTTGGCGATGTAACCATTTGGTCTAGTGATACCACACCCCAAACCCATGTACAAATGAGGAAAAAGGAGGTGGGTCAATGATGACAATAAGTCTGAGAATTCAAAATTGTCAATTTCTGAACGTGAAACATCACAAGGTATCATCTTCACGCTCTTCACATTCCATTTGCCTAATGCTATGGGGATCCCTGGGATTTCAGGTAATGTGAATTTATTATCACTGATTTACAATGTTGTGAAAGTCCATACTTACAGACTGAAGGCCATGCCTGGCTGAAATACTACTATCACGCAACTCCTCATATCATGAAATTATAATATCATGTAATTGCACAACTTCTAGAGATTTCAAGTAGTAAACTGCATCTATGAGCTAATACGCATCTTTGTACTGAAATATGTAATCTCTCCCTTTCATCTGAGGTAAGCACAGAATATTATACAAAGGTAAACATGGAATATTATACCAGGGTAAGCATAGAATATTATGTTAAGGTAAACATTGTCTATAATACCAAGACAAACTTGGAATATTATACCAAGGTAAACATGGAATGTTATATAAAGTAAACATTGATTATCATGCCAAGGCAAACATGGAATATTATACTAAGTAAGCATGGAATATTATGTCAAGGTAAACACTAGCTGTCATGCCAAGGCAAACCTAACATCACACGTTATCTTCTTCTCTTAATGATTTTGGTTTGTAAACATATTCATATTTCGGCATAATTTACTCTGTCTGTTCAGCTAGTTTGCAAATAAAGTGCATTACAGGCCCTGCCTTTATGCTATGAGTGGTTCATGTACTTTACTTACATAGCGTCTCACAGGTGAGTAGGAATAATGACTCCATAAACCATTAAGTAATAATCACTGAAAAGAAAAAAGCTCATCTTGATACTGAAAATAAACACAAATGATCTAACATAATAACTTATCATTGGCACGGCATCTTATCATTCATAATCATATCGCACAACAGTAGTTAAGTATTTTCCCTTGTGTATGCTTTTAGCTAAGCTTGTCTAGCCTCTCAGTAAACATAAGCAATTGAGAAACAACTTGTGATTTCCACATATTTCTTAAATAAATCTTCATTAAAACTCATGCAGTTAAGATCTAGTTAAGGTATCAGCTATGTGCAGTAATTTGCCAAGTTTCTACTAAAGGTCTTATTTTTGCAAAAAATGCTACATCCTTTGAAGTTTTGCAGGTGACTCACATAAAGACTCTAAATACGCTTAGCAACAGTTTATGGTCTAATTCCTTGTAACTCTTTGATCCATCCATCCACAACTCCTTTTTCCATTTTTTGCACATGGATTTGGGGTATCACATCAATAGTAACAGTCTTCTAGAACTAATGTTCACACTGACAGAAATAGTCATGAAACTTTTGGCCGCTGAAGACTATGACTATCATCTCTTGTATTGAGTGTGCTTGATCATCAGTCAGAACTCTCCATCCATAAACTATTGCTCTCATACCTCTCAGAGCAAGAAATCTGAACAAACCCATAAATAATGGGGAGACAAAGGGCCAAAAACAGGGAACATTTTTAAATATTGCTCTTACAAACTTAGTTGAGAGGATAACAGGTTTTGCATAAGTGTGACATTTCTGAAGGGTATGAAGTCTGAAACTCAAATGTCTTTTGTTATTTTCTGATTTCATTCTTTAATGATTAGTCAATGATTTGCTAAAAAGACACAATTTTATGAAAAACAGATCAAAGCTATGGGGCAAAAATCTGAACATTCTGTGCAAAGCTGTAGAGCTAAGAGGTATGATTGCTCTACCTTCCTGCAATAACACTTGCTGTACTGACCAGATGTTGAAACATTTTAAATTTATTTCTCTTGTTTACCAAAACCATACTACATCATGATCTAGTAGCTTCCTGGGTGGTACTGTTACATCTGAGAAGTTAGGTATGAACATGGAAAGGAAACACATAAGAGATGACTTATCTTAATACTTTTATATACAGTGCTTAGTATTGCTCTGGATTTCTCAGCATCAGATATAACCCTTTCTGAAGACAAGATATGTCTCACACACTTGAGAGAAGTTACATAGGTCTGACATTTACCTTTGTTCAGCTTCAAGCCTTTTTATCCTAATCTGTCAAGAAGTTTTGCTAGACACAAATCATGTTCGGTTTAGTAGCTCCCCAGGACAGTTATCAGTTGTAATTTGAAAACATCATCTAACCCTTCAATCATTTCAACTAAAGCCCTTTGGAACACTTATGTTACAAATGAGATTTCAAACAGTAACCTTATAAATATTTATCTTACAAGAGGTATATTAATGTGCATAGTCTAAAGCTAACTTATTATACAACAGCTCCTGGTTAGCATCAAGAGCAGAAAATAACTGACCATTAGGCATTATTGCAACCATGATCGACAACAGTCAGATAATGGATAGTCTTCCAGTTTGATTTATCTATTTGTCTTGAGAAGCTATACATATTCTTAATTTATCCTGCTTCACAATTGTGACCACAACATTTATCTTGTCATTTAGTTCAAGTAACTATGGTAGCTTCCATACTGCAGTTCTAGCTTGGAGTACAACTGGAATTCTTCACAGAGCATGAATCACTAGTATAGCCCGAGTCGAAATCTTAACAGATATTCTCATTGATCCTCCTTGCAGACAACCTAAATCTTGAAGCAAACAAATCAGAATACTTCTGCAAAACAGTATTATTATTTTTCAATGTACATTGAACACTTGAAGAAGTATGCTTCTGAATTTGCACTAAGTACTAATCACAGAAGGCATTTGCTGAATCTGTTAGTTAGATGAGAATTATTATTTTAAGAAAGCATCTTTGTTCTAACACTGTGTTCCTGACTTTGTTCCTGAAATATGTCCTGTGGTATTTCATAAATGTGCACAGTGTCATTGTAACTGTACTTCATGACAGAGAGAATATGATTCTATACTCCTTCACCATGATCAGATTTACTGCTCTGGCTTTTAGCTTTGTTTCTGCTGCATTCTATGCTATAGCAATAACCCACGCCTGGGTGTGGGTAATGCTAAATTTACCCACGGTTGGCGTGGTTTGGTCCCGAGGGCGGCCGAGGGACCAAACAAAGCCAACCATGGGTAATTTAGCATTACCCACACCCAGGCGTGGGTTATTGCTATTATACCATGACATTATTTAAGAAAAGAAACTGTTACTTTTCTTAAATAATGGCATAGTATAATGCCTGTTTACTGCCCTTCCGCAGATGTCTGGCATCCGTGGCAGTTCTGATGTACTGCGCGCCTGCGCAGTACATCAGAGTTGAGCAAAACGGAGAAAGCAAGATCTCCGTTGCTTTTTAGTGTCTCGCTATGTTAAATGAGTTTAACATAGTGAGACAGTTTTAAAATAAGCAACGGACATCTCCGTTGCTTATTTTAAAACTGTCTCGCTATGTTAAACTCATTTAACATAGCGAGACAGTAAAAAAAAGCAACGGAGATCTTACTTTCTCCGTTTAACACTGCCTCGCTATGTTAAATGGGTTTAACATAGCGAGACAGCTTTAAAATAAGCAACGGAGATCTCCGTTGCTTATTTTAAAACTGTCTCGCTATGTTAAACCCATTTAACATAGCGAGACAGTGTTTAAAAAAAACGAGTTATACTAATGGAAAAAGTCCGGGCGACGGACCTTTTCCATTAGTATAACTCGATTTACAACGGGCACGCTGGCCAATCAGCGTGCACGTTTTGGGGGGATCATGGTATAATATAGCAATAACCCACGCCTGGGTGTGGGTAATGCTAAATTTACCCACAGTTGGCGTGGTTTGGTCCCGAGGGCGAGGGACCAAACAAAGCCAACCGTGGGTAATTTTACCATTACCCACACCCAGAAGTGGGTTATTGCTATTATACCATGACATTATTTAAGAAAAGAAACTATTACTTTTCTTAAATAATGGCATAGTATAATGCCTGTTTACTGCCCTTCCGCAGATGTCTGGCATCCGGCAGTTCTGATGTACTGCGCCTGCGCAGTACATCAGAGTTGAGCAAAAGCAACGGAGAAAGCAAGATCTCCGCTTTTTATGTCTCGCTATGTTAAATGAGTTTAACATAGCGAGACAGTTTTAAAATAAGCAACGGACATCTCCGTTGCTTATTTTAAAACTGTCTTGCTATGTTAAACTCATTTAACATAGCGAGACTAAAAAGCAACGGAGATCTTGCTTTCTCGTTGTTTTTAAACACTGCCTCGCTATGTTAAATGGGTTTAACATGGCGAGACAGCTTTAAAATAAGCAACGGAGATCTCCGTTGCTTATTTTAAAGCTGTCTCGCTATGTTAAACCCATTTAACATAGCGAGACAGTGTTTAAAAAAAATGAGTTATACTAATGGAAAAAAGTCCGGGCGACCGGACCTTTTTCCATTAGTATAACTCGATTTACAATGGGCACGCTGGCCAATCAGCGTGCACGTTTTGGGGGGATCATGGTATAATATATAATAATCACACTACAACTGTACAGCATGAATGCTTATAATCATACCAAGTGCCTTACAAGCATCAACCCAAAATGTCTGGTTGCCTTACCTGATTTTCAAAGGACACTGCTTGGAACTTGCATCAGTCCAACAAAATACATCCCACAGGTTTCAGATTATGCCCTGAATATGCTAAAAGCATTTATAAAACTCTCATATTCAATGCTTACATGTAGGTTCAGTTAATAAACTGAATTCCATTCCTGTATCAAGCTTATATCCAACACTCATGCCTTTAGTCATCAGCTTTTCTGATCAGCATGTGTCATTTGCATGGTTACTATATGAAATTAATCTGCTTTATCCTTACTGCTCCCAGTAACAGCTTTATTATGCATGCAAAGCACTACATTCACTACATGAAACTGAGCTGAGTCTGAAATCATCTGTTTTGCAATGCTCTTTAACATCCAATATCTGTAAATCCTTTTGCAACACTTTACTTTAAATTTTACAGACTGTTATGAAATGGTTGTACCCCAAAAGGCTCACAGCTCATAGCTCTATTAAAGGATTTGCAACATGCTGTCTTATGCTGCTTGTAGCTGTAATGTTTGCACTGGGTATGATTTCTGTCTGCACATTTATTACCAGCTGCTATTTTTGATGCCATATAGTCACAAGCATATACTAGTCTATTTTCCACATCTCAGCAGTTTTTGGCTTCATCTGATTCTTGCCTCTTGTCCATCTACAGCTTTTGGTTCATACGATTGCAGCTCTTTATTCATGCTTTTCAGTGGTATGCTACAGCATAGGGCATGAAAGCATACTTGTTCTACATACAGTTGTTTTGACAGTGTCAAGATCAGCTTCCCATAACAATGTGCCACTAACTGCATCATTTCCAGTTCCATGCAAAATTCTGTCTCTTATCAATGAATCATACAGATTGCCAGATTCTGTTTTGTGCTCTCTGGTTCAGTCCATTCACAGAACTATCAATGGACTCCTGAACCCCCTTGATTTCTAATGAAAAATACATGCCTTACATATGATAAGGTCTTCTCTGGCTGACAATGTGCTTGAAACTTATTAGTCAAGGCAGAAATATTAGTTGCCTCTTCTTAGAAGTGTCAAGTACTGTAAATGCTTCCTTACTTGTGACATGAAGGAACATTGTGCATTGCATGTTTCTAATTTTTCAACCAGTACACTCTTAGTCAAATATGCACTCAAACTTTTAATTCTGAAACTTTATATTTTCCTTTCCTCCCTTTTGCATGCCCTTCAGCTGACCACCAGCTGCCCAACTTCACCATTTCTATTTTGAATGCCCCCAGTACTAACTCCTTGGGCTGGGATCACTTCAAAGGCAGGTTGGGAAAGGGAAGTGGGGTGGAGCAGCTGACAGCATTGCATGCTCTCTCCTGCATGCCAGGGTTTTTTGTATACCCCACATGGCTGGAGCTACTGATATCACAAGCATCACTGCATGTAATGACATTCATCTCCAGTCCCAGCTATAATGCCAGTGTGCTAACAGCAATCTGCCGCATAATTATATCACTGTCCCTATAACTGTGATGTATCATTTCACAGATGTGAACCTCTATCTCCTTATTAGAGTGAGAAAGATGTTAAAGCTACTTCCTTTAAACTTCAAAGCCATTAACTGCAATATGTAATAAATATAGCTGGAGACATAAGTGGTTCAAAGAGGTGGGAAAAAAACAAAATAAATAGTTTGCAGAATGAGACTCTATCCTGCCTAAAATAAATTATTTCTGCAATACAATTATGAAACGGTAAAAATGAGACACTTAATGAGTTTTATTTTTTTTTTCAATAAACTATTTCAAAGTCTGCATAGAATTGCCTATGGATGTGTTACTGTAGAAGCTTCCATGGTGATCCCACAAAAAGGCAGAACCAGCTTAGTCTAAAATAGTGGACAAGCAGGATGAAGACACAGTATGTGCCACAATTAGTCTTGAATGTTCTGCACACTTCCACTTTTAAAATGGACCATTTATTTTCATGTAGGTATTTACCCAAAAACCTTTTCATTCACACTGACATGGCTCTCCTTTCTATACATGATTTGTGATAATATATCCTAACTCCTGTACAACCTATAATATCTAACAGGGCTGTAAGTTCTCCAGTAATGGTCTGTGAATCTTTAAAGATGTGATCATTTAAACCAACATGGATAAAAACAGTTCCATACTTTCTTACATTAAGCCATTCTAAGGCACTACCCACATCCTATACTTTTGCTCTTGGTAAGCATAACATTATACAATATCAATTATCCTCTCTGCAAATGTAAATATCAGTTCTTCTAATAACTGAATGGTTAATTAATACTATATAATTTATGATCAGATCTGAAGAATCTTGCACTTCTAATTCAGTAATGTCTGCTCTATCGTGTTACAAAAATTATCTTCATCACCACTAGTCATATTAATTTCACCGTTCTCACCTTTTTCTTAGTTTACAAGCATACAATTCTTATTTAACTGATTTTGTTATTTACCCAATAAGTAGCCAATATAAAAAAGGCATGTTCAGCATGTCATTAACTACCATTAGGCAAAATGCAATAAATAAATTAATAAGTATAAATAAAACAAACAAGTGGAAACACTAAGTTGCTTTAGTTTCAGATGATTTGTTCCTAAAAACAGTTTATCATTTAAATTGGTATGCATTACATCCCTGAAAGAATATAATGTCTAACAAGTTATAAACAGGGTTTAAAGATATTGCTATATGGAGTAATGGGCAACACTGTAGCAATTTTATTAGACCTGTTACAAAGTCTAACTTTCGGTAACTGAAAAAAAATAATGTTGTACCCCTCTTACAGACAAAACTGGAGCAGGAAAATTTACAGCCACCTATCGATTTGCAATACATGGCTTCCTGGTCCTTGAACAGATGGATGCAATGGTATATGGCAATGTGAGAGCCTTTACCACCAAAACGAGTCTGCGGAGGAAGTGGCTGTCAAAATAACATGTAGTTTCATGCTGGACAAGATGGAAGCATCTTTTAGTGAAGCTGCACAGGTTGATTTCACAGTTTAGTTACTTGACAAGTTTGATAAGTAATTTGAGACTTCAAAATGATGGTGCAGATTCCGAAAGACTTGCTCTCAGTGTAAGTGCCTTACTTCAGTGTAAGGGCTATCTATAAACAGGCTTACACTGGGGCCAGATTCCAAAAGACCTGCTCTCAGTGTAAGTGGTCACAGAATGCACATTTCCAAATGTTTGCAGAGCCCTTCTCTGTTGATGTTGATTTTCTTCCTGGTGAACTACATATCAAATTTATTGATCTCCAGTGCGACACTGAGCTGAAGAAAATGTATAAGAGACATTCAGAGAGACCACACCAGAAGTGATCAGTTTCTTAAAGACCTTCCCTCCTCATTTACAGAGCACACATGTAACTGAGAAAGTTTTTCTAACATGGATTTTGATATCAGAACACAGAATTAGACTGAGTGAAGATTACCTTGAAGCAGTCCGCAGGATGTCAGCTTCCGCCTCTGTTACTCCTGACATAGACGGACTGTCAGAGCAGAAGTACATCCAGAGATCTGGTGTGAACCATGGGGAAGGAACAATTAAAGATAATTGAAAAAAATAGATATGAGTATTTTTTTTATTTTTCTTTATTCTTCTTCCTTGCAACTACAGATGAAGTCATCACTCGTGTCAGACAGACAAAGTTATTATAACTATTACTTTTTTTCTCCAGACCATGACTCAGCATACTCCTTCTCAACAAGCCATGGAACTATTTGAATTTGGGATTACTACCCTACATGCTGTTTACAAGAAAATACATCTTTCGGTTTTTTGAGTGTTTTTATTCTTAGTTCTCACATTTCCTCTTACCTGCCAAAGACAAATAATCTCAAGGTTGTTAGTGTGGATATTTTGACCCAGGGCAGCCACTGTAAATAAGCCTTTGGTTCCAAATGAAAAAAAATAAATAAATATGTTACTGACGCTTATCTCTAGTACCCTTTCATTCTTCTAAATTTCTTTGCACTAAACATGATCAAAACCATCAGATGTTTTCTACTTCCCAGGTTGCATGGCATTTAGGCCAGAGGATATGAATATGTAATTTAGTAATACATAACTTTTTTGGTAATACAGAGAAGCGAAACCAACAAAGTGCCAAACAGAAACCAATAAAACAAAAATAACAAAGCTGGAGGTAAACAAGGATGCTGCAAATGAACTCCAAACCAATAGCGTACTAAAACCTTTATTACCCGCTTTCGTCCGAAGACTTCATCAGAATAATGTTACAAGCACAACAAACGTTAAATACAAGAGAGGGTATGGACAGCAATTGTTATCTGAATTAATGACGAAAGCGGGTAATAAAGGTTTTAGTACGCTATTGGTTTGGAGTTCATTTGCAGCATCCTTGTTTACCTCCAGCTTTGGTATTTTTGTTTTATTAATACAGAGAACAACAGTGATCTAAAATGACATTTTCACTGTCTATAATGGCCAGAAATTGTCTGCATTAAAAAATAATTCATATAATAAACTGGAGCCTCGGGAAGGGGAGTAGGAGAGATGAAAATCAAAAAACAGTTCTCAACCAAAACTAACAAAAACAGGCAATTCTCTGTAGAATGTCACCAAGCACCATTAAATCCACCACAATCGAAAAGCGAAATGCAAAACACAGTTTATTAACGCAATTACAAAACCAAGGCGTTTTCATCCTATCCACTGGACTTCATCAGAGATGCTTTTCTCCTCACCTCCATGTACTCAGATCTAATGACATACAGGGGGAAGACATATGTAGACAGCCTAATACTGGCTGCGAATGTAATGCAGAATAGCTGACTCCATATTGCAGTAAGGTAGACTGTTCTGCAGAGCTCGTGTTAAGCATTATCAGTAAGGATTAGAGCTTAACTATAATATAATTTGAAGGGGGACCAAAGTCCTGCACAGGGGGATATGCCTGCAGATGCTAGCTATATGATCAAGTAGGACACCTCTATACAGCTAGAAACCATCTATGTCACTATAATCATTCCATCTTACAAGAAGTAAGGGCCACATCTCATGGTGTTTAGGTCAGTCTTAACTGTTGACCTCTGGCAGCATCTGTTCAGTCCAACATCAGTTTCTAGTATAGTTAGGTGTACAAAAGTCTGGGATGCTGCCCTCTGCTCTGAAAACAGTTTTAAAATATGGCCTTTTTTATTTCAGTGTTATAAGAATAACAAGAAACTGACTGTTTCCTACAACATAATGTTACATCCTGTGGTAAGCCATGAGCTGAAAATGTAAATGAGTATTCTATGTTTTTTAACCTATTTTTAAAATATTTTGAAGTATTTACTTACACACACTCACTTACTTAGTATTCAGAGATTAATGATGCCAGTTTGCCTTTTAATACTGCTACAGCACCTGCTGTGAGCACATGCCAATGGCATTCAGTCAGGCATTTCCCATAGAGCAGTGATTAGGCCTCACGGTTTGTACAAATGAAAGTGGAGGTTGTAGCAAAGTAAATTGCAAGCAAGCAGAGAAGAAATGGAAGAGTGTGGCTGTGACTAACCGAGCTTTGGTGCAGGAGGTAGAACAGGCGGTCAAGAACTGCGACAAATAATTATGAGGTAATGTTACAAGACACAAGCAGGAGACTTGAAGTACAACAGATGAGAGAAGCAGAAAGAAAGAAAAAGAGAAGAAATGACATGCACAGAGAGAGAGAAAGCAAACAGAAATCTCAGGCAACTAGGATGGTATGTCCACAGTGCTTACTATTGCAGGACACCTGTAGATCAAGGCAAAGCATTCTTTCTCTGGCTAGCCTGACACCAAAAAGGGTAAAATTGAGTCAAAGGTCTTAATGGCTGTATTAGTTGCCCCGGTTATTGGGTGTTTGTGTCCTATAAAGGCTCCTTTGCCTCCATTGTTATGCAATGTATTACATTGTTTGCTTATGAGGAGTTAAGCAGTGGAAGATATGTTTTTGTTCTTCTATAGTAATGATACTTGCTTGAACTAATATATTTACTGAACGTGATAGTTGAAAAAGATAGCCCCAAGTGTCTACTGGTTTGCTTGCTGCGGAGTAGACTATTAAAAAGAATGTGTGATCTAGATGGTGTTACTGTAGCTGTACTAATGGGTGACTTTAAGTAGTGCCGTGAATGCTAGCGCCCTAAGAAACATGGAAGAAATTGTCCTGAGGTGAGATATTGATGAGATACTGTAGCATACTTATTAAGTGACAGATGATGGACTGAATTTTGTAGATTTTATATTCACAGTGTCTCCAGAAACTGTTTCATATAAAAGTGTTATGTGCTGCTGTATGTTTAATGCAAGTGTGAAACTAATAAAATAGATAAAAGTTATATAAAGTGCATAGGTGCAGTTGTGAAAATGTAATACTTGGCTAAACACTGCGCTATTTATGTATCTTCCATACAATACATTGAGGTGGATGCAAAAGTTTAAAACTGAAGAATTTTGGTTTTGTAATATATGAATAAATGTACTAAATTTATCTTAGCTATGAGTTTTACAAAATGTAAAGAGTGTTTAACAAGTAATCTGCAGCTTTCCAGTTGTTTGTGGTTTTCCAAGTATTTTTTCCAATTTTAGCAAGAATATTAGATGCTGAAGACCAATATGCAAATAGCAAAGATCATACTATTAAAAAGACTTGCTTGATATTGAAAATTATGTGATCATATTTTTGATAGTTTACTTTTTGCTTATGTCAGATCTTTAATAACATACAAGGTGGAAAGTAAAATAAAAAATGACAATGTGTGAAAAGTCTTTTGGAATTAGCATAAGAAACAAGAGCAAACAGAAAGCCAAGCAAAATAGAAAGAAGACTTCTAGGAGAGACATAGAAGAATGTAAACAAACTACAAAAAATCAAAGAAAGTATGAAATGACAAAATGTATAAGTAGGCAAACAACAATAACAGAAATGCTTTGTTAAAAGGTAAGGCAAAGCCATGTATGACAGATCATAGCATAGATAATAAGATACATCAGTCTTACAAGGAAGATATTTCACTAACACTTATTAGTAGGTCCACTACTTGGTCAGATAAATGAAGGTAGTAGGGAATCCATGGGTACTACTTTGCAAAGGTGTACATTATTTGTTGTCAGCAATAATAACTGATGAAACCATAGAGGGCTATAAAAATGGTTAGTTAACAAGTGAAAGACAAGATAAAGAGTATGTAAAAGGGAACAGGACTTCAGAAGAGAGGGTGGAAGAAAATACAGAAGATTTTTTTGTGTGAAGATTTAATAACATGTTTACATAGTTACTGAAAGCAACTATGTGATAATGGAACACATTTTGGAGGATATAAAATACAGCTATTTAGACTTACTGAAATTTTTCATAATATAGAGCAGATTGTGACTGTAAAATAGAGTAGCACAGGTGCAGAAATGCAGCAGGCATAAGGCAAAATTCAGGATCTGAATTTAGTAAATGATGCAGGCCAAGGACAACCACAAGGAATTCTTTAGCTAAGTCCATACATCTCAACTGACCAGATTTTCAAAGAATGCCCAGATTTCACTATCATATTTCTGGTCTGTTTTTCATAAAATGTATGGTTTTCTAGCATATCACTGAGGACTGAGTTCACTAAAAAGTGATGCACATTTGAGTTTCAGACTTCATGTCCTTTAGAAAATGTCTGTTAACACAAATCCTGTTTTTCTAAAATGGGACTAAATCTGTCCCTATTTTAGGCCTTTGTCCCCCCATTATTTTTGGCTTTGTACAGATTTTGTTGTACTAGGAATTTGAGAGGTATGGCTATGTCTAAAACCTCAAAGGCAATATGCAATTGTGTGCGTAGCTCATAGTTAATGGAGACACATATACTGATCCAGAGGTCTATATTTGGCTATCACAATTAAAAAAACGTGAATGGCAAAATACTGAAGGATAAACATCGAATACAAACTTTATTGAACAACAACTTCTATGAAAATAAATTCATTGAATGGCCATAGTCAGCCAACATCATGAACACAACCAACCACACCCCCCAATGTGGGGGTCTGTGCCTCCACACCCCCTAACTATATATACCAACCATGAGATCACACTACAGTGGGGAAAAGGGCAAATTTAAAAGATTTCCTTTCACTTACCTTATATGTCTCGTTACTTCCTGTGTGTTGGCCAACCATGGCCATTCAATTAATTTTTTTTCATAGAAGTTGTTGTTCGATAATGTTTGTATTCCATGTTAACTTGCCATTCAAGTTTTTTTCTAATTTCGGTAGCCAAACATGGACCACTGATCCAGAGGATATAGCAAACCTACTAGCAGAGAAATTCAGCTCTAACTTTACCTGTCTCTCTCCATCAAACTCCCTTCAGGAAATACCATCCAATATAACTTTTAACTCTTTACTATACCTAGGGAACAGGTCCTCAATGTTCTCTCTAAAACCAAGTACACTGCATTGACAGACCCAGAAAATATTCAAGGATGCTTTCTAAATAGCATGAAACATGACCTATCAAGCCCTCCGGAATTGCTATTTAACCATAGCCCCCAAACAGGCTTTTTGCCTCATGGAAGGACAGCAGCAATAGTCATCCCTTTGCACAAAGGTGGGCCATCTACAGACCTTAGAAACTTCAAACCCATAAGTCTCACTAGCCTCATATGCAAAGCCATGGAAATTATCAATAATCACATAGAAAACCTCCAGACACTGGACTCAACCCAATTCAGCTTCATTAAGGGCAGGTACTGTCTACTCAACCAGGTAGACTTCACTGAGAAGGTCATCAAAGCAATTGATGAGAGCAAAATGGTTCATGTTGCCTACCAAGGCATTTTACATAATACTCCACATGGGCATTGTTGATAAAATCAAGAGATTAGGCATAAACCCTCATGCCACACAGTGGATAGGCAACTGCCTCACAGACAGGACCCAGCAAATTAGAACTGGGAATTCCATCTCTACAAAGGCACTAGTCACTAGCAGAGTCAATCAGGGACTGTTCCTGGGACTGCTCCTTTTTGGCATTTACTTCTCCAAAGTCAAGGCCAAAGACAAGGGCTTCTGACTGACCACATTTGCAGACGATTGCAAAGTAAGAGCAGTCATAGAATCCCCCACTGACACTAATGCTATCCATGAAGGGCTAACACAGACAAATAATTTGTGGACTAAAACTAAATGCCAAGAAATGTATAATAATAGTATCCTTTGGAAAGTCATTCACCCCTGGTAACTAACATATTAACAACACCCCACTAAGAGTCAACCCAGTGTCAGGGACTTCAGGACACACAATCTAGCCTTTGAACATCATGTGTCTACAGTAGTGAGGAAATCATTCTATGCTGTACAACTTATAAACAAAGATCTGCCATCTAGGTCCAAGGAGGTTATTGTTCCACTATATTTGGCATTCATCAAACCTGTAAAGGAGTAAAATGTCCCCTTTGGTATGTACATAACTAGGCACATCCAACAACTGGAACATCCACAGAGGTTCTTCAATAAAAGAATACAGGGCATAAGTAACATGCCCTCTGCAGACCACCTCAAAGTCTTATCACTGTATTCTCTCTCCTACAGGATATTGAGGGGAGATCTATGCCTGACATGCAAGGCATTGTTGGACCTCAAATAAAACAAAAATGCAGAACAAATGGTAGCAGTGTTGGATTAAATTTAATTCACCACATCACATCTGGCACCTCAACATTTCATCTTCAAAGGATGAATTCACTAAAACAGTGATCTTTCTTTTATACACATACCCCCTGCTGACTTAACTGAACAATTACACCAATTTAAAGTGCACTCGTATATTTTAAACACATTAAACATATTAAATTCGTAATAAATATCACAAGAGATATACATTATATCTTAATAAATATTTACCCCAACATTCTAATAAATTATATACAAAATTACATATATAAATATAAATGTAAATACATTTCACACTTTACATTTTTACTAAGCTGTCTACTATTTATAACAATTCCTATAAATACATTAAAATATTCAATATCAAAAAAACTTCTTATAAAAACTCTGTAACAAAATTCAATGTTCATATTACAACATTACAAACTGACTAACTGAAATTCAAATTGACTTCCAAATTCAAACCTTTTAGATGGAGCACCTTGAAGTTAAGGATCATATTACTTTTCAGATCCAACAGCTTCTAATCCCCCCCCCCCCCCCACGCATAAAGGGTTGACCCAAAACACTAAAAATTAGAGTTTCATCAGACCCACCATGTCTAGAATACAAATGTTCAGCAATGGGGCTTTTCATATTACCATTCCGTATATCACTAAGTGTCCCAAAGCTCTTACCTTCACCATTCTTTTTGTCTGGCCTATGTACCACTTAACATTGTTACAAACAAAGCCCAAAATGTAAACCACTCCACATAAACAACAATCAAACGGCCATTTAGAAGTAAATTTCCTAACATTAATACTTAGACCCACCAAATTTGTTACCTTGCCAGAAATTTTGCAATGACCACACGGAAATGTCCCCACCTGTTCATCTTTCTTATGAGGGCCCACATACCTTAAATTAAGCAACTCTTTAAGGTTTAGAAACCTACCATAAGAAAAGCTGACCTTCTTAGGAACTAGTTGACCAACCTGCTCATGCAAATATATTAAATGCCAAGAGTCCAACACAATTTTTGTTCATTTTCATTGTATTTAAACCCATGTAATCATTGCAAAATTTGTAGCAAGGTAAGAAATGTGGCGGGATGTTAATATGAATTTCAGTTAGTCAGTTTGAATTTTCTTATTTTTATCATTGAAATTTTGTAATATGAACATTGAATTTTATTATAGAGTTTTTATAAGAAGTTTTTTTTTGCTATTGAATATCTAAATGTATTTATAGGAATTATCACAAATAGCACACAAATTAGTAGAAATGTAAAGTGTGAAGTGTATTTACATTTATATTTATATATGTATTTTTGTATCTGATTTATTAGTATGTTAAGGCAAACATTTATTTATTAGGACATAATGTATATCTATTATAATATTTATTACAAAGGTAATATGTTTGTTTAAAATATGTGAGCACACTTTAAATTGGTGTAATTGGTCAGTTAAGTTAGCAGGGGGCATGTGTGTAAAAGTATGATCACTATTTTAGTGAATTCATCCTTTGAAGATGAAATGCCGAGGTACCGGATGTGATGTGGTGAATTAAATTTAATCCAGCACTGATAACATTTGTGCAACATTTTTGTTTTATTTGATTGTTGGACCTCACCCTGATTGACCTCCTGCATATCCACAAACCAAACAGCACCAGAATTACCTGTTCTAAAGACTTAAACATTACCTGTGAAATACATACAACTTGCTGGAATGATAGGTATATTTTCGGTTCCCTATTATATGACTGAAGATGCATTCTTTTGAATACGTCTTGATCGAACATGAAAGCACAAAACTGCAAAATACTGAAATGGCATATAAGCAAATTCTTTCCCTGAGAAAGAAATCGCTTGGCCGCCTTTGTTATTTTGCCATTTTTGTCACTGTAGTGTGATCTCGGAGTTGGTATATTTAAGTAGGGGGTGTGATGGGCGAAGTCCCCCACTTTATGTAATGTTTTAAAGTTTTTTTTTCTTTTTTGGAACAGCAATTTTTTTCCCTGGAAAAAAAATTGCTGTTCTAAGTGTGTGGGATTGTAAGCTTTCTCTTACATGGGATCAATAAATCAGCATTCACTTTTTTAAGCGTTCGCTGATGTAATATAGACCCTATATCCCAGTAACTACACTTTCTCTGGACCAAGGACCTGCTCTAAACCATTTCAAATGTATATTGGACAATTGGATGGGAAATAAGAAATTCATCCATGGTTTGGTAGTTATGTTTCTAATGGACAAAGGTAGCCTGTAAATGGTTCATCTCCCAGACCCCTGCTTGCAAATGTTTCATCTGTCAAGCCCCTGCTTAAATTTATTAAGTGTGCCAGAACTTGTCAGAGATTTGGGATGCATGGCTAGGCTTAAAAGGCTCTAGTGGTTATTAGCCTAGTGCACATCTCCGACCCTATAAAAAAGAAAGAAAAAAAAGTGAGAACAGCAAAGTAAATGTAATCTAGAGAGGTATAGGAAATAAGAGAAAAGGGGAAAGGGCAAAAGGTGAAAAAGAGGGATACTGAAACTAGAATGAATGCATTGGAAGATGTACAAAGGGTTGAAGGAATCCAGGTTGTACTGAATAATAAAAAACTAGAAATAAGGTAGAAAAGTGAAAAGGAAATATGCAAAATGTGAGTGTAAATGACTAAGTGTCTACTAAGGCATTCTTAAAGATAGGACTATGGGGTAAGCAGACAAAACAGATCATACGCTGCAATTTAAAACTCAGCATTTATAAAATGTAGTGTGGAAATTGTCAAGCAATAATAAAGATAAGAAGAAAAGTAGATTTTGGAGAAGACTGGGACTAATCAATAACATATAATCAGAAGATGATACTTATAAAAAGTGAAAGTGGAACTTCTTTTATTTTTAAAACTTAATTGCTAACAGACTTGGGCATAAGTGAGGTACAAAAAAGTAAGAGCAGCATGATGAGATGTAAACTGTAGTACGCTTTGGAAGGACTAGTGAAAGACATCAACAAATATACAGCTACTTTAAAATTATATGGTTGGGATGTTAAAATATCAAATGAAGACCAAAAGAAATAGAGAAATGAGTGAAGGTAAATGGAGGGGAAGGATAAGAATGTAAATGAAAGGTTCAAATGCATAGAAGAGGTATTTATCTCTTCTTTGTTTACTATTTCAATAATGAAGAATGAATGGCCATGAATGACATTTCAGTTAAAGAAAACACTCAAGATGTTATTTGACTTAGTAGTAGTAAGGATGGTTGACTCCGAAGAAATACAACAGCAGATTACATGTTTAAAAACAATACAAATATATGTGTTGTGGAAGTTATAGGATAAATTGAAGAAAGATAACAGAGAATTGAGTCCCATGTACATCTACTGTATTAGTTGGGATGAACAAAGAAGAGAGGCAACTCAACGGGAATAGGAACTCACAGAAAATGAATTGTTAAAAACAGCAATTGAAGAAAGTTTGAAAACTGTCAAATGAAACATTGCATTTTTGGTTAGTAAAATTGGTATCTAAGAACTTTGAATGAAATTAGACACCTTTAATGTAATACATTTACAAAACATTTGTCTTCAAAAAAATGTCAGTTTAATACAGCAGATTTTATAAAATTTCAGACTCCAGTTGTCAAAGAAAAGAAACATAGAAGAAGATAGAGGTGGATAATACCACCTGTGAAAAGTTTGTCATTTACATTTAATAAATATATATAACACATGAGAAAGAGAGAGAGAGTGAGTGAGTCAAGAAGACTTTTGGAGAGAGTTAATTACATGACTATTAGAAAGAAAAAGTAAGGAAGATCATAGTAATTGGAGACTTTAATATCAGAATTGATGTGTGCTATAATTATGAGACTTAGTTGAAAAATGAAACAGATTTTGAAATAAGCATCCAAAGTATTTTAAAAGTGCCTTCTTGTGTGACAGGGCCAGGTTAACTGGAAAGTATGCATTCAGTTATAAATAAATATTTTTCACAGATAAAGAGTACATGTGACTGATTATTATCAGTGTCTTTGAATGTTATGATCAAGTTTGAGGTCTGATAATAGGTCAGAAAGAAAACATTTCAAGTTTTAGGCCAGATAATAGGTCAGAAAGACATTTATTAATGATGATTACAATGGAAAGAACAGAGAATTTTGGGAAGAATAGACATCAGTACATCAAAAACATTGCACTTTCAAATAACAGGAGAAATGAGGCTTAAGATGAAATATTGATTTAATAATCAGTTTCAACAGTTTGTAGCTATGAAAGAACCAAGAATGTAACAGAAGCATTAAAAATATATCTGAGTATGTAAGAAATTTCAGAAATGGGTAGAAGGTGGCAGTAGGTAAGCAAAGCACTGAATAATGATGGTTTCATGAAAGAATACTAAAAATATACAATAGAGCAGCTATTAAAATAGTATAGAAGAAGAGATAGAGAAAGTTTTATAAAAACAGGAAAGAAGAACAGAATATAAAAGTGTTTACACAGGAAAATGGTGGACATGTCTCTACACTGAAAAAGAATATTTAGCACAATTAAAAAGAGACATTAAAATGTTTTATCTTGAAATAAAGAAATGTGTCAGAAAATCTGTAAAGTATGACAAGATACAGGATTTTTCAAAGAGCGCAATTCCCACAATCATGGTCGAGAGGAAATATCGCACTGATCTGAGGGGCTAACAAAGACAATAATGTATATACTGGTTACTCTAACAGATAATGTTTTAAAGTTCTTTATACAATCTTACAAGGAGATCTGAAACGACAAATTTCAGGAAACCTGTTATATTTTGCTTAATTCACATGCATAGGTCTTATTAAGGTTAATTCTGTTGGCTGCCAAAAAACAATTGCAACAAAATGAAAATCAAAACCTAAACCGACAATGTCTGTGCTGAATATTGTGAAAGAAATAAAAGAACTGGAGGAGAGATCTTCTGAAAATGGAAGGAGCAAATTACATTGACATAAACGGAATTTGTGGCAACAATATATGCAGAAAAATATTCAGGAGGAGAAGTGAGGTTTATGGGAAAGTAGGCATTGAGCAATTTATGCAATGTTGAACTAAACGACAGTCATTATAAAGAAGAAAACATGTAATGTATGATGTGTATAAATGAAAAAAGGGTAATACTTTTTTTTCAGTTAATGTGTGTGTGCATCTGTACCTTAAGTGGTAATTTAATACAGGTGTTAAAAGCCAATTTGATGCCTGTCTGTTGCTATAACAATTGATTGAAAAATACACTTATAGTTGGAAAATAGTCATTATGTATTTTGTTCATGGATCATATGTCTACATTTGATATGATAAATCATGTAAAATTTTAATATTGCAGTACAAAAAATGTTTACAGAAATGTTCACTAGTATAACAGCTGCTGCATATAGTTCTACATGGCTACAGATTAAATATATGAATAACGGCCAGTTAACCTTAAAATTTAGAGTAAAGGGTTAGGTAAGACTGCATATTTGCTTTGAGGTTGTTACTACTATATACTGACAGTAAAGTTGAGAGAGAGGAGGTGGAAATGACAAGCCAAACGTTAGTAATACAAGTTCCTGTAAAATGCATTTGTTTCCATATTAAAATGACAAGTATAGTATGGGAAGACTATACGTAGTCTTACAGCATAATAACAGAAGAACAACCAGCTAGTCAGCCAATCCCAGGAACTCTAAAACACTTTTATTTAACCAAAATACAAAGTCAAAGTTAAGCGGTTTCATCTACTTACAAAGACATCATCAGAACTGTAGTGTTCCTGGAATCAACTGACTAGCTGATTGTTCTTCTGTTATTGGATTTTGAATCTAGAAGTTCCAGAAACCTGTTTGGTTTTAGTCTTACAACTTGCCAATAAATACAGGTACATTCAAAGTGATTATGTATGAGGTAAATAGTAGGTGTAGAACTGGCAGCTATGCCAAGTTCTACACCAGTGCTTTATGCAAACACCTGTATAACTGCACTGACTCAGCTGTACCTGATAGGTGCAAAACAAGCTCCTCAAGAAAGAGCAAACCTGCCTGGTGGACAATTGCCATTAACAGGCTTTACAATAAGAGGAAGAAATTTCTAAGAGTAAGAGGGAGGAAGCCCTAAACTGGAAACACTCCCTCTTCAGCTTAAACAAGTGAATAAGACTTCTTGTCAAGTCCACCAAAGAAAACCATGAATCCCAATTAGCTTCCTCAACTGAAGACAACCATAAGGCATTCTTTAGTTACATCAGTAAACTAAAAGGAAAGGCCCAAATTTGTGCCAAACTGGTACTTAATGATACCACATATACTGAACCTGTGAACATAGCTAACCTGTTAGCTGACAGGTTTTGTAAAAACTTAATTCCCCTGTCCCCACCACACGTACCCCATGACATCCCTACCACCTGTCCCCTACCTTGTATCTCTAAAGAGCAGGTCATAAACACCCTAAGCCCAAAAACACAGTGTCTACAGGACCAGATAACATCCCAGGTTGTATCCTTCATGGGCTCCAACAAGCATTAGCAACACCACTGAGTACTATTTTCAATCATAGTATAAGCACCGGCTTCATTCCAGCTGAATGGAAAATGGCCACCGTTATTCCCTTGCACAAAGGTGGTGCTTACAGTGAACCCAAGAACTATAGACTTATTAGCCTGACTAGCCTTATCTGCAAGGCCATGAAGCAAATCATCATGGACCTTATCAACAAATATATAGGTAATCTCCAAACACTTGACCCTACTCAGTTTGTATTTGTCAAAGGGAGCTCATGCCTTTTAAACCTGGTAGATTTCATCGAGACAGTCAACAAGGCCCTGGACAGGGGGAAATATGTGCATACAGCCTACCTAGACTAAGCCAAGGTCTTTGACACTATCCCCCACTCAGGCATCATTGACAAACTCACCCAGCTAGGTATCAACTGTTATACCCAGCACAGTGGTGCAGTGGTTAATGTTGTCACCTCACAGCAAGAGGTTTTCTGGTTTGATTCCCAGCTGGTGTGCCTTCTGTGTGGAGTCTACATGTCCTCCCTGTGTTCACTTGGATTTCCTTTGGGTACTCCGGTTTGCTCCTACATTTCAAAGACATGGGTCTGGAGCATTTCTCTCTGAGCTTCCGCTGAAAATAGACTCTGTCCTAGTTGGACTTTCCCCACCAACAAATGTTAAATAAATAAATAAAATATCATTAGATGGGTCACTAACTGGCTCACTGATAGAACTCATATTGTCAAAATAGGAGAATCCATCTCCAACAGCAGACTTTTAATCCATGGTTTTCCACAATATCATTCCTGGGACCTCTACTGTTTGAAATCTATTTCTCCAAAGTACAAGCAAAAACTAAAGGTCTGTAGCTGACAAAGTTTGCTGATGACAGCAAACTGGGAGCAGTCATAGAATTTCCAAATGATGTCAACATCCTACAAAAGGGTCTTATACAAACAAATGATTGGTGCCAAAGTCATGGCCTTAAACTCAATGCAAAAAAATGTATTATCATCCCTTTCAGTAAGGGTGATGTTTCTGCTAACTACCACATTAATAACAACACCTTAATTATGCACTCAGTGGTGAAAGACTTGGGTACACAGGTTGACAGTAACCTCATCTTTGACCTCCATGTCTCCATACTGGTAAGAAGGACATTCTATTTGTCTCATCTCATAAGTAAGGGCATTGCCTCCAGAAAAAAGAAGTTATAACCTCCCTGTACTCTTACCTCATCAGGCCAATAATTGAGTACAACTCCCTTTTTGGTATGTACCTTTCCAAGCACCTTCAGCAATTGGAGAGACCACAAAGGTTCCTCATAAGGAAAATTCAAGGTCTTTACCATCTGTCCTATGTAGATCATTTGAAATCACTGTTAATTTATTCTGTTTCATACAGACTATTCAGAGGTGATTTCTGCCTTGCATACAAGGCAATCTATGACCCTGCATTATTGGAAATGCTGCATCTCTATAAGTCAAACGGTACACAGGTTACTCACTCTAAAAACCTTAACCTGGTATGTGACATTACTAGAACCTGCTGGAGGGACAGATTTGTCTCCCAGAGGTTATCACACCTTTGGAACAGACTCTCATGTCATGTCAAGCACAGCACCTCAATGGCCCACTTCAAACACAATCTGGACAATTGGATGGGTAACCATAAATTCACCCTGGGGGTTCTAGCTGTGTCCCTCTTGGACTGGGGGCAATAGTTGGTGATCATGGAAATAAAGGTAGAACTTGGCTAGGCTTGTAAGGGCCCTAGGGCCATTAGCCTAGTAACTTCCTATGATCTTTTGATATGGTAACAAGAATTAAAGTAGAAGTGGTTAAACAAGTAAAATATATAAATTGCTTGGGAATTATTACTGAATGTAAAGGAAGCTGGATAAGATACCCTAGAAAATTAAAAACAAAGATAGACAAGTACTGAGGAGCTTTGAAAATATTTGATTCTTCACTAAGTGGAATGACTGTAAATCTTCTAGCTAATTCTATCAAAGCAAAATTGTATTCCCTGATGTGGTATGGAGCAGAGGTATATTAAGAAAACAGGAATCCACATTTATTAAAACATGTTTACAGAGTTTTGAGATGTGCATTGTTATTACCAAGATATTTTCCTAAAAGGTGTTTAAAACAAGAGTCTTTGATAGTAAATGAAAGAGCACTGTTAGCCAACTAATAGAAAGATGTATTCACATGGCAATATAGTAAAGTACAGAAATTTTGACTGAAGGATTGAAAAAGGTTGTTCTGGATTAAAGGAGACATTAAAAATCTTGTTTCTTGAGAGAGTTGTAAAACCCTTGAGAGATATGTATTGCTCTGTTTGAGCATATTATCTCAAGAAAGGCATTATCATAAGTAGAACACATATTACACATAAAAATTATGAAAAAGTAGTGAAAAAGACAATCTCCAGGATTTAATAAATTCTGTGTAGGCACCATGTAGAGCCTACATGGAATGTATCCATGTACACTGCCACGGTCCCCCCTTGGCAGTGCGCCATGCATATTAATAATGGCGTGCTGCCGAGGAAGAGCTGAGGAACATGGATGTTTAATCAGTGTTGTTTTTTCTTTCTTTTTTTTTTTTTTAAAAAAAGGCATATTTGTGCAGTGCAGAGCACAGCAATGCCAAGCTGTGCTCAGATGTAGGCAGCACGGCATAGTGCTCACCACTGCTAACAGGTAGCTCAATGGTACATAAAAAGGAATATTGGATTTCTTAATATCCATGTAGCTTAATGGGTAGAGTTATGACTGTATGGGCAGTAGGTCTAGGATTCGAACACATGGAAGTCAGAACTTGTCTATATTTTTGTTGCATATGTTATAGACAAGATTTTAAAATATGGCTCCACTGCACTCTGTGCAACTATGCCCAAACCTGCTAAGCACGGCATAAACATGTTAATGGCTGCCAATGTTTGCACGGTGCTCAGCTTCATTTAAACCATGACTGCACGTGTTTGCATGTTGCTCAGCTCCACTTGGCTGATTTGAGCACTGCTAAGCAACATAGTGCTTTTTTAAATGTTGCTCACTCATGTGTAAGGGTGGGAAATAGCCTATAAAAGGTGCACTAGGTGGAAATTCTGCAGAAACCATTGGAGTCTATCAACTGTCAATACGGCTGGTGGTATTGAAGAAGGTGTGCACTTTAGGGTGCAGTGGTGGGGCATTCAGGAGTCCAGGGTCATGGTTTGGTTCCTTGTTAAAAAACATGAGGATAGGCTACTGCAGGGAGGTTTCCATGGCTTGGAGTCTAAGGCAGTGGCCTGAGACCAGCTGGCCAGACAACTCACCAGTGTTACTCCTGCACAGGTGAGCAGTGTCATCACCACCATGATGACCTGAAAAGACAAAGGAGTGGAACCCTGGATACCTGGGTCCAAGTGACGAGGGCAGGGAATGCCCCATAAGTATGTAAGTACTTTTTCCTCTGTTTTACCAATATGTAATCTGATTGTCTGCAAAATTGGTATGCATAATGGTGTTCCTCTCTCCTAACAGCTGCAGCTGAGAGGGCTTGCAATGTCGAATCTCATGCCAGATGCCTGGCCAGGTTGCACAGTAAGTTTGGTGAGTATGGATCTATTCTGCCAACTGTAGTACAATAATCAAGAATGGGTAAAGCATTAACTGCAATAAAGTATATACAATAAAGTCTGTAGTGCAATAAAGTTGGAATTAGAGCTGTAGTGCAATAAATGATTAATAACAACTGCAGGTCAATAAAAACAAGAAACAAAACCAATAACAGCAAGGAAAATGGCGTACATCAGAATTGTCTTGTCATAACCA